>NC_051162.1:84480386-84511885 GCF_013339745.2 Dermacentor silvarum
TACGCAGTTGGGTGCAACCCCGCACAAAACTTTAGCATGTGAGTGTTTTGTGATGCCAACATTTTTGGCATCACAGAGGCCACAACAGTCTCACAAGTATGAAGGCGGCACTGTCGTTTTTCCTCCGTGTTCTGTGAAGGCGGTCGTTATGTGCGGGGTGCAACGATGCGTTTCTTGATCGTGTGTTTTTGTGTTTGCTGTAATGAAGTGGGTCGCAGTTAGCGTGCACAGAAGTGCCTGAAGATACCTTGTGTCATGCTGGAAACTCGCTGTATGCGTGGCGCGCCAGGCAAATGTGGACCAACGATTTTATGCCGTGGAGTGCAGCCCCTTTGTTTCTTTTTGTGGAAAGTTAGGTGGACGTCGCAAAGAAATAATGCGTGTTAGCATGCCTCAGCTCGTACACTACGCAGCGGCATGTATGCAGGGAGTAACATCGTCGGCGCAGCACCGGCAACTTGGAGAGCGTTTTGCGGACGCGTCGTACTATTCAAAAGGTAAGTAATAGTGCTGGCTAACTACACGCGTACTGTGCGAGCTTCTTGTGTGTGCATAGCGTGCACGAAAGTAGGAAATAGAAGTCCCGCGACAACAGTGAAACCTGTGCTGATGCTTGCTGAACGCTGGTTGTCAGCTCTTAGTTACGCAAGTTTATTGCTTCGATGCGAAATTGAAATTTTGATAAGCCTTTTCTTCCGATGAGAAATATAACGTTCGGAAGTAATCGTGTTCATCATGTGCGCACTGTGTGTGATCTCCCGCTTTTCTGCTGAAGTTGCATAGTAACGACTCATTTGGCTCTTCACCGATTCTTATTGCAATGATGTTTCCTCGCCTATAAATACTTCGACGTTCTAAATAAACTCTGCTTACGAAGTTTTCGGTTTACGACCGTTTCCGAGAAAAAAATTGTAAGCAATCACAGCTTGCTACTAGTACACTTACTTTTAAGGAAAAGATGTTTTGATATACCTTATAAGTAACTAAACATGACAGGGGAAAGTTGCTTGAACTGAGTCATGAAAAAAATGAATTGTTTTGTAAACAAACGTTTATTGCTATGTGCTGCTGCTGCATGTCAATAATTTTACTGTGATGAAAGGGTCCCCATTATCAAGACATTCATTAGTGACTTCTACTGTGTGCTCTGTTGCCACCCTGCACTAATGCAAACATTGTTTTCGTGGCAATTTTTATAAGCTCCAAGCATGCGTAGACAATTCGACAGCTTTATAAAGCTATGTGCCACTGCTATAAGTTAACACAGAACTTATTTTTTATAGTGACAAGGCTGTGACCCACAACAGTGCCCACATAACGGAGGAGCCACCAGACCCCTTCGCTATGCCTGCCGTAGCGCAACGTGTAATCTGGATGGTCGGGTCAGGTATGTATGTAGTGTACGTGCTCCAAAAAGTAGCATCTTGGCATCATTCATGTCTAAGTTAATCGACATTACTCAACAAAGCTTACTAAATAGGTCAAATATTTATGCAACTTGCGGTTTCTTTGTGTTCATAGCTGTTATGCCACCTTATCATGTTCTATATAAAACTAGACCTAACATGTTCTGATGTTAAGTATTTTTTCTTGCATCAATCGCTTGGCTGCAAGTTACATTTTAATTTTGCTTAGTAGACACTCTATTTATGAATTTTATTTTGGTTTTCTTGTTTTGAAACTGTTTCCTATGCTGTAGGTTTTATTTCCGAATTTTTTGTATTTATGCTACACTCTTTTGAAGCTTCTGCGCATGCAAGAATTCAAAGTGTAGTGGACCAAATATGTCATAGGTGTAAGCACACAGTGTGCTTACCATTGTTTAACATTCATATTCACAATTAGTCCTGTCTTGTTCGCAAAATAACTGCCACTGGCAAATACACATTTGATGAGCTTAAACTACTTGAAATGATACATGGAGGCCAGTATTCACCGGCCTGCTGTAATGCTCTTGCTGCAGGAAAATTTTCCAATAAACCTTCGCATTTGACAGTAGTGCTTTTCCCGTCCGTCTCGCTTCACTCTACCGTCTTTCGCGCTTCACCACACTCAAATACGCATCACTAACGGGTCCAAAATGCCACTCTTCTGATTACCATTGCTATTGTTGAGGTGAACAAATGAAAAACACACAATTCTGTAATCTGAAAAAGCCGATGAAAAGTATTTCGTCTTTGCACTTGTGGTCTGCACACGCCAGTTGCATGTAGCTGCCTCTGCTGAGTGTGGCCTCCGAGATACGATAGTATCCTGAGGGTTGGTTAATGTATGTCAATGCAACCGAGTGTGTTGTTGTTGCTCAGTAACAGGTACAGTCGCCTCTGCTAATTGACGTTCCCAGGACCCCAAGACTTGGTTGAATTATTCGAAAGATTGAATTAACAGTGGCCGAATAAAAGCAGGTATTTTTGTTTACTCGAGGTGGTGTGTAATGTTTTCCTGCTTGCTCTTGAAGCACAACTCAACCGACAAGCATCAACTAGCACCAACATGTTTAACACTGCCTCAGTGTTAAACTGTAAGGAAAAGTAAGTTCGGAAGTTTTGAAAAATAAAAGTAAAGTAAAGGCAAGCAAAACAACTTCACACCAAGAAAAGCAGTAGAGCTGTTTTTTGAACTTCTTGTTTTTCAAACCTTAGTAGCCGCTGCTCGCATGAGGGGACACTGTAGAGGCTGAATTCACCAACGTGACGTGCTTATGCATTCGAATAAGTGTGTTTTGTTCCATAGCAATATATGGTTTCTTCTTTGGACATTGCAGTCCGTTCGAAAGTAAAAAGTCAAATTAACCGAGGTCAAGTTACTGAGAGTTGACTGTATATATGTGTTATTTTTTGTTGTATTGTTGTGAAGGTAGTCGACATAAAACTGCCTTTTGCTGTTCTTTTTTTTTTCGCTATGGCGCGCCCCAGCTATGCTCTGATAAAGCACGGGCTTGCCAAGTGGCACCCTTTCAAGAAAAGCTTACGCCATAACATCTACTGCTATAGTGAGGAACCACAGAACTATATCATGGATGTCCACAAATCTGAGGACTCGCCGAAAGAAGATGCAAGTGCTACAACACCAGTTACCTGCTCGACATGCCACTCAGGCACTCGACTGATGACAAAACATATATTATGGGAGTTCCGAAGGCTACAAAGACATTGTGTAGACAGATCTGAAGGTGCACATTAGGACTTAAAAAAAGGACAATTCCCAATAACAACAGCCCACGCGACACTACAGTCCTTCCCTACAGTCGACACTACAGTCCACGTCTACAGTCTACTTCGACACTACAGTCCACACGGCACTTCACTCCTCGTCTGTCGTACTCACTTCGTCCCGTCCTAGCGCTGTTTGTTCCAGTCCTAATGATGTATCAACCAGCCCAGACCAGCACACTTCGTCTGGGACTTCATACACGAGGCATGGATGGACCATTTTTGTGATTTCTCCCTTTCTCCTCTATTTACCCAATTTCCCTATATAGTCTTTCAAGATAGTAGTTTCTATGCACGTACAAATTTATCGGTGACTTGCAGTGCAGATGTAGGCCGCGGCAGAAGAGTCAAGACGACAGACATGTGGCCACTTTTAACAAAAATATTTATTTTCGCCGACCCAAGTTTATAGTTGTCAGTCACCACATTGCACATGCGCAATTCGCAACCTTAGGTAGAAAGTTTACTCTTTGTCTGAAAAGTGTACAGATGGTGTGCTGATACACACAGAGCCAAGTCGCAAAATCTTTTAAGCCTCAATTATTTCACGTGTTAGTTGATCAACGCTTCTGCTGGAAACAGTACACTGAGCAAACGACGGTGCTCAGTCACACGAACTGCAATGACATTCAAGCCTACGTCACACACGTTTTTCTTGATATTGTAGGAGTGTTCTCTCAGCCCGTCATTGAAACAGCGCCCCATTTGACCGATGTACTGTTTACCACAAGAAAGAGGGATACAATAAACCACGTTGATAAAACAGGTGACGAACGGAATTTGGTGTTTCTGTTACATATGTGTGGCGTGCTGTGACATTGCGTTTGATTACACAACTTTAGAATGATATGCAATTTTCTTGATATTGTGAGAGCTTATGAATGTAGGGTATGACGGCCAGTTTTTCTGTCTGTTAGAAGCAGTGACCATATGACCTCTACTATGAAAAGCGCATGTGCCGAGTGGTTGCCTTGTGGTCACTGCATCTGACAGACATAAAGTGGTATCATACCATACATTCAGAAGCTGCAGTATCATGAAAACTGCACATCGTTCCAAAGTTAAAGTTGTCTTCTCTGCACCTGAGAAGCTTATAAAGTTTTGCAATGAAAGGAAATGTCACAGCGCAGCACACACATCTAACAAAAAGCACAAAAATCCGTTCGTCACCTAGGTTAGCAACATGGTTTAGTGTACCCCTCTTTCTTGTTGTAAACAGTACATAGGTCAAACAGGACGCTGCATCAATGACCGGCTGTGAGAACACTCATACGATGTCAAGAAAAACGTGTGTGGCAGTTGGCTTGCATGTTGTTACAGTTCGTGCGCCTGTGAACCATTGTTTGCTCGGTGTACTGTTGTCAGCAGAAGCGGTGATCAACTAACACGTGAAATTATTGAGGCTGAAAAGATTGCGCGACTTGGCTCTGTGTGTGTCAGCATCTGTTCACTTATCAGACACGGAGTTGACCTTTCTAAGGGTATGAATAACGCTGGTGCAATGGGATGAGTGGCGGCTGTAAACATGGGTCGCCGAAAATAAAGCTTTTTGTTGGAAGTTAGGACACGTATATTGTCTCGCCTTTTCTTTCGTCAATACATGTGCTGCCATTCACCAATATGTTGTACCAACAAGTCAAATTTATCAGTCACTCATTGGAACTTTTTTTCATCACGAATGAAATGTGGTTTTGGTACCGTGGTAGAGCATTCACTTCATTTGTTAATTATTGTTCTCTTCCAAGACTGAACTGCATGTAACAAGCAGCCATGGCATGGCAAGGAAGCTTTATGTTAAAGGAATATATTGATACGAACGTCTTAACTGCTTAGCGCAATAAAGGAAGTCGTGGGTATTGTTTATTGTGCCTTCCTTGCTCTTGTGTCCAAACTTATGGCTATAATGGTTAGGTTTTAGTGAAATTTGCTGTTAATGTTTTGCATTATTCTGCGTAAGGTCACGATTGTTTGTTTCACAGTTATATGTGAAGCATAGATCCTTACTAAGCATTTTCATAGCCTGTTTTCACAGTAAACATGGCTTCAGTTTTTCAGTTGGCACTTCATAGTTTGATGTTATTCATGTCTCTGCAGGTTACCGCATTATTGACTTGGAAACCAGTGAGGTCTCTGGATGCAAGTGAAGCTACCGAGCGAAGCATGTGTGCATCATTTGTGGTGCTGGCCATCCTCGGCAAAATTGAAGGCTGGCTGTCAGTGCTTGGATGACTTCCTGTTACTCTACCCCCTTGGCTGTGTTGACTACTTCACACTTGCTGCCATGTCTGCAAGCTTAGGCAAAAATATCAGCTGGATGCTTGGCAGGACATAGTATCCAACTGCAGTGGTACTGTGCTGCGTTTTTTACATTACAAAGTGAAGGACAGTCTTTCTGCTGTTATTAAGAAGTATAAATTGTGCTCTGCTATTGAAATAAGGGAACTCGACAAAAAGCAAAAAATTTCGAAGTCTGACCTAAATAGGAAGGCACCGTATATTGTGTTGTAGTTGTAGCTGTTAGTAGAGTGTCCTAATATGCGATACAACGCCTTGATGTTTAATGAAAATTATATTTAATTGTGTTATCAGTGCTGCTCACGTTGTTTTTCTAAGTTACTGTTATCTAAGTGTCATTCTTTGTTTGCCATTATGATGTAAGCAGACGGCAAATAAATGCATGGTTTGACATTCTAACCATGTTTGTCTATGACATATTCACTATTATTTAAGGTGGACCAATGCATATTCATAGGTGCATATTCAACCACCACATATACCTCCTGCAGAAACTATTCCTACATACTGGCATTTGTTCTTGGCAGCTGATGTTATATGTTATGCAATTTCATGAAAGCACATGCGCTACCGACACATAACCTTAGAGCAGTAAGTCGGAAGCAAAGAAACTGATTTTTTCTGTGGCCTAAGCTTAAATGATATGTTGAAGGAAAATGAATATTTGTGGAAGATTTTTACATTCCTGCTGTGAGAACCATCATACGAGCACCTCAGCACACTGGACGTGCTCTTGCTGTTATAGCCAAAATGAAAAAAGTGTTCTTATGAAATACTTTGCAGCTTTGCATAATGCACTTTTACTTGCAGTCAGCATCTATATGCTGTGCTATGGCCAACAGCAAGACAAGTCAGGCAAACCACCATGTGAAACACTTTAAAGATTTCGGATTAGGGCGAGTTGGTACTTTGTATAGTGCAAGACAAATGACAAATCAGCTGCCCGTACATCAGTGCTGTCAGCATGACACGGCTGACAGCACCACAAACTCCTAAATTTATATTTGTTTACAGATTACACATTCTAGTAGTTTTCATGTTGCATATGCATGAAAATATAAACAAGAATTGGTGAATAACAGCAGTCTTTTACGTATATATCTTGTGTATCTTACCACCAGAAGGTGAGATGCACAGATATCTTAGTAAGAAACACAAGATATATATGTAAAAGAATGCTGTTTTTCACCAATTCTTGTTTCACATTTTCATGCATATGCAAAATGAAAACTACTAGAATGCATAATCTGTCAAGAAAATATAAATTTAAGGGTTTGCGGTGCTGTCAGCCATGCCATGCTAACAACACTGCTGTTATGTATGTCTATAAATATTCTGCAATGTCATTTTAGTGTTGCTTGAACGTCACATACGTACGTTGCCTGAAAGCTCAAGTGACATAAGGCAACATCAAGATTACGTTGTCAGGAAGTTGCGTTAACGTTCCGTCACCGTCGTGAATGTGCTGCTCAATGCTGCCACAACGTTACGGCCCAACATTGTCTGGCGATCAAAAAAGCGGACATTCGCAGCATGTAGGCAACGTAATGCACCGACATTTGTGCACATTCACAGAACGTTACGGCAACATTTTGCGTTACTTGGGTAACGGCAACACATCAAGCAGCTGACAGCCCCAACCTTTTATTACATGCTTATAGAGTGGAAAAATGGATTACTTACGCTGTAAGAAGGCACAGAATACGGACCGCTTCACACAGCGACAAGGTCTGAAAGACACAGGCCATGCAATATGGCCGGATGTGGCATCATGAGTTATAGCGGACGTGACGTCATGGGTGAACGCAGACGTTTTGCGCACCTTTTGTCTGCTGCGTCCCGGTCGCAGCAGTAACGTCTTTTTATGCAATGCTTAAGTAGTCGTCCAATATCATCTGAATAAAACGTGTAATAATGAAGCATCTACCTTATTTACTCAAATGGTAACATCTTGCGGCAAAACCTTCTTTTCATTGTAGGGTTGAAAATGAGGTGCAAATTTTAGTGCGTGTTGACATAGTGGCGAAAATGAAATAATTCAGAACTATTGCTGACGAGCTTATAATTATTTCAATAAAGGTATTAAGAGCTATAATATAAGCGTATAACGAGCAGATGAAAAATATAGTCATGGTGATGAAGTGTAAAGTGTCGCGCAACAATCAATACGCAGGTCGAATGATTGAGAAACATTGCATTCCTATTGTGAAAGACGAAGAAGCAAAGGTAATGAGTAGAGTTGCTAGATTAGTAATCTCCATAAAGATGTCCTGCTGAAAATAAATATGTTCCTTATCGCATTCTGCCCATAAAAAGCAGGCATACTGAAGTCTCCCAATGATAGATTTGAGTGTTCCAATCATTAGGCAATATATAGAATACATAGGCAAAGTGCTATTGTCACTGGTAAGTGCAGACGGAACTGCGTTTCACTGGGGCCAAAATGCGGCAAAGAAAAAACATCAATGAATTTTTTCGGAGAAACGCAAACGGCAAAAGCTTTTTCTTGCAATCAATTATGTTTATTTAAATGAACACGATAAGAATGGCACGTAAACAATAATCAGGTCCTAAAAAAGCAATTATTGGATTAGAATTATGTCTTATGGAAGTAATTAACATAATAGAAACCTCTAAAAGGGCCAATAAACACCGTCGGAAGAAAACACAGTGAATATTCCGAACGCTACAGAAGACTTCTCTACAGGTGAAGTATGTAAATGTCGATACTTAGAAGTAATCACTATAGAATTGACGTTAACTTTGCTAATGTAAACATTCAACAAGCAAGTAGTAGAAACATAGCTTGACCAAAAATATACTTGGCCTGAGTGGAAAAAAAGTATGCAACTGAATAGCGTTACTGCACTAATTTATTACAGCAAAACAAATATATTCGATATAAACACTAGTCATAGTCGCCACGTACCGAAATTAGACATAGCAAAAGGAACAAAAAACAAATTTGTAATAGAATTCATCTCCATCTGTAACACTGACAAAGATTAAACTACTGTAGTAAATAATTTGAATAATCGCACCAAGTACCTTTTATCTAGCATGCGTATTCAAAGAAAAACATTAGAATAAATGCAATAATAATGGTCTCATCTCTGAACATGAAAAAATATGTAAACACAAATAATCATGGTATAAACAACGAATGAGAGATAATATCACTTGGTTACGCAATAACGACTTTTTGGACTACGAACAGGGTATATTCACGCTTTATCAGCCACGTAACCGGCTACAAAGTCACGGAATGTGTCCGTTCTACAGGCATGCGATGCTTTCCGGGAGAGAATGCGACAACCGGACAGGACGTGGAAGTGCCGAGTAATCAAAGGCACTTTTTGATCCGTAGTTGTGGGTATAGCTTAAATGATTCTGAAGTGTGTGACGTGGCCCAATGTCTTTTTAGGCATGTTAACTTTTGTTCGAGTGGAGTGAAAGAATTTGTGCAATGGAGATAGCACAGCCATGTCAGGGTGGGTTTTCAAATACTGCAATAAAATTTTCAGTTTGATTTGGTTATACTGCACTGCTAGCTCTAATTCTTCGAAATGAACTCATTAGCACTATTCTGAATTCGTTATGGCATCTTAATGATATATTTTGCGTGAGGGGATCAAACAGCGGAAGCGCACCCAAGCTGAGTATTAACGAGATCTTGATAAAACCACTTGCGAACATTGGAAGGGATATTTTTTTAAGTTGCGTCACAAGTGTCGTCGTGATTTGGAAGCGTGGGTCAAAATGTGCGTGATGTGATCATACCAAAAAAGTTTCGGCGTGAAGACAACTTCTAGGGGTTTCTATTCACACCCGTTTATTTACGCCAGCGGTTCTGGTGCCACCTGCTTTCCCTATGTGAAACTTTTGGGGAAGTCTCCTGATCAGAAGGAAATTATGGAAGCGCCCTGGTAAAATGCCACACAAGGCGCGACACACAGCTATCAAGCATTTCAACTTGTCAATGTACTGTGGTGGCCACGACAGATATCACATAGAATTTCAATGTTTAAAAAGACTTCACCTTAGAATGTCATGTACTTACGTTTAGCTGGCAATCGGCCGGAGATAGCGCTATAGACTACTTAAATGACACTAGAGTTCTAACGTTTGAAGGCAGTGCGACTGGTAAACGTGAGAAATAAGTTCACTATACTGCTGACTTCTATTTTCTCGCTCGATATCAGTATGCATCAAAGAAGATGATAAAAGACTGGCTCAGTAGAGACCTTGACTATCATAGGTATTGAACAACATAATCACTAAGAAAAAGCATTCTTGAGTAACACGTAGCCTAATTTTCCACTCGGGTATGTCTGGCGCAGAGGAAGGCTAATTTACGAATGAATATTCAGCAACACGACCCATCCGTACAATTATTCAAGGTATTTATACGGCTTTAAGATGTAGCCTTCTTTTCTATATAACGATCAATTACAAAAAGGCGCCTACTTTGTCAAAGATAACAGTAATATTGAAGTCCTAGCACAGGTAAGTATTGTAAAAGCATACGTATTTAGACGACTCCACGGCTAATTTACTTATGCCAAAATTATGGTCAACAAAACTCGAAAACTACGAAAGAGAAAATCGTCCGGTACGAAGAGGCAGGCTCTCTTCTCTTGTTAGGTTAAAATGAGTTCTGTACCCTTCACGGAGAAAGAAAAATTCTGGCAGGAACTACCTCAAGATCACCCTTGACATTAATTGGATAGCATAGACGCCATGTCGCCACGTATCGTATTGCCACAGCTGAAATTCGTTATGTATGAGACGAGACGTATACACCAGCTGGGCTCCATTTTTTCTGCGCCGACACGCTGCGCCCTCTAGCGGTGCCATCACCAAATTCGCGTTCCCATGTCACACACTCGACATGCAGGCCACATTTAGGCCAGCTACACCCTGAATACTCGGACAGCGTGGTTGCGGCATTAGAAGCAGTGAAGAAAAAGAGGACTGACATATGACTGGCTCGTTTCTTTTTCGTTGTTGTTGGTTTGTTTTGTGATAGCGACGGTCCCAGCACCCGAGGAGTGCTCGAGCAGTCAGCTACAGTTGTACAAGTTGCAGAAAAATGTTACCGATTAAAGTTACAGCTTGTTCATTCAGAAATGCAATTGATTACAGTTAACAGTTACTGTCTGATGAAAATATATAAAGAATTACTAAAAAGTAGTCAATTACTTTTAACCCACTTGCATTCTTACGTTTTGTAACATGACACAGAAACCATAATCAGAACAAGCTGCACTGGCATGTTTAGTGCGTTGTCCACATTGCTTATATTCACTAACAGTGTCTTTTCAAAAATTTTATTAGCCCATTACGCTCATTCTTGTCATGAATACATCAGCAACGACAACGAAAACTCGCTAGGCGTGCGCGTCGGAGGGTAGTGTAAAGTGCGGTCATCTTGCGACAATATTCTCTTTAGTAAACATACGGGTCCTGTGTGAAGCGCGGCGCTTCATTGTTGCCGGTTCTTCAAAAAGGCCCTGCAAGTTGGGCCAATAAGCTGTACAAATTGACTGTAAGCAATTTCCTGGCATTCACGTCCTCAGTGGTCGTCGCTATCGTGACTTACCAGCAACAGTTCCATTCATCGGTCAACATCTAGTGAAGCGTTAAGCACAAGGAAGCAAATATTGAGCTCCTCAGTTTGCTTCTCTGAACATGCACATCTGCGAGGCCGCTGCGTGTTGCAAATCTCAGGCATTCTACTTTCGTTTGCACAAAATTCAGGTTGCTAAAGCTGCCCCACCTGTTAGAGCTTGTCTCGTCATTACAGTGATAATGCTATGGGTTTCTCAAAAAACTATTACATTGAGCAGTATCGAGAAAAAATGTAATAAATAAATTATAAAGTTACCGTAAATTTTAATCGATTACAACGAATTAAATGCATGTATTTCGTTACGTACAAGTTGCACATATGCTTAAGCACTCTGCTTCTAATCACATCCTGAGAAACAAAACTGAGAGCAGAGCTAGCTGGTGGGAAAACACTAAAATTTGCAGCAAATATTGAGCTCCTCAGTTTGCTTCTCTGAACATGCGCATCTGCGAGGCCGCTGCGTGTTGCAAATCTCAGGCATTCTACTTTCGTTCGCACAAAATTCAGGTTGCTAAAGCTGCCCCACCTGTTAGATCTTGTCTCGTCATTAAAGTAATAATGCTATGGGTTTCTGAAAAAAAATTATTACATTGAGCAGTATCGAGAAAAAATGTAATAAAATAAATTACAAAGTTACCGAAAATTTTAACCGATTACAACGAATTAAATGCATGTATTTCGTTACGTACAAGTCGCACATATGCTTAAGCACTCTGCTTCTAATCACATCCTGAGAAACAAAACTGAGAGCAGAGCTAGCTGGTGGGAAAACACTAAAATTTGCAGTGGTTGAACGCGGTTAAACCAAGTTTGTCGAGCTAAAGCACGGTTTTGCTAGCTTTGGGAATGGACACAGACGCTGCTCGGTGCGGCGGCAGCAGCGAGCGAATTGACCTTTATGCTGCGGCTCGCTTCAAAGCGAACTAAGCGTCGAAAGCACAGCGCATACGAAGCTGCCAACACTTGACGCACTTTGTACACATAGCAGATCGCTTTCAAAATATGGGCGCCTACGCGGCGTCCGCTGGCATTGGGAGACTAAGTCCCAGTTTGAATTTGGCTGAGCTCGAGGGTCAGATTTACGGAACCAGGCGTTTTCTGTGTTTGTACCTGGAGTAGTAGAACTATCTCCCTCAAATAAATTCTACCCAATCGACACGAACACAGGCCACGAAGATAACAATACAGTCGCTTGTGCAGCGTCTTTAATGTCTGTGACAGTGTTTCTTTGCAAATAATGAAGACTAAACCAGTGGACAAACCGAATATAAGCGGTCCTTACTGATTACATTCTAGAATAAAATTTGAGGCCAGGGCTTGTTGGTGTTCAATGTTACTGTGGACTACAGCGCAAGCCGGGACAATAACATGGAACGACAAAGACAAACGCTGACTTCTAACTGCTTTTTTTATTTCCCGTGAATAACATATGTATGCACACGGGTGGTAATGTACACATTCCTACGTGTACAAAACAGTTGGAAGTCAGCGCTTCTCCGCAATGTTTCTGTCCTTGTCCCTGTGAAAGCTATAAGTCACAGTTCTTTCAGGTAACGGTGCAGTCGGCTGGACCATCTCCGTTTACTTTTATGACACGAGGCAGGGCGCGGGCTCAAGTGAGATGAGGTGGACGTGGCCAGGGTTGCAGAAGCTGACAGTCCGTGCTTTATAAACTTGTGATTGTTTGGTCAAAATACCCATGCACCTCCTAGTGGCAGTTTCCGGGTAGCTCTCTTCCTTTCTTCGCGGAGATAGTTTCTATGTGGGCTTACCAAACGACAATAATTCCTGGCTATTCCCCCACATTAGGTAGGCGTCACATGTGATGAGGAAGTAATAACAACAATACTTCCTGAGCTCGGGTGCTTTGCAGAAAGGCTCGGGTTTGGAAAACTGCAGGACCTCTGCAGGCTTCGCCGAAACCGCTGTGGTGGCTGAGTAAGCTAAGGAGTTGCGCTGCTGAGCGCCAGATTGCGGGATCGAATCCCGGCCGCGGCGGCCGCATTTGAATGGAGGCGAAATTAAAAAACGCCCGTGTGCTTGCGTTGTAGTACACGCAAAAGAACTCCAGGTGGTCAGAATCAATCCGGAGCCCTCCACTACGGCGTGCCTCATAATCAGAACTGGTTTTGGCACTTAAAACCCCCAAAAGAAGAAGCTTCGACGACGGCCTCAAACAAATTAGTTATTGGGATCTATACGTAAATTCAACCTTCTGCACACCTCCAATTTCATAGGCTTATATGGATTCACTTTTTGGTTGTCATCACTTGGGCGTTACCTCATGGGCATCCAAAAAAAAGTTGCTGTGGCTTAGCTCGGCTATGCCAGGATATACGTAGCGTTAGCAAAGGTTCAGCTGATTATTCTTAGCTTTCCTGGTTGTCTCCTACGCTGAACCGCTAATTGCCAGGCAACTACTTCGGGATCCGATGAGTCAAGCTTCTCCGTTCTTCTGCGCTGTTGAGCAGCATTTGCGCTCTCCTTCTCCATGGCTATACCACACTGGCAAACGCCAGTCAGAAGCGCAGCGGCTCCAGCGCAGTGTCAGACGGCGACTGCACAGCGAGCGCGCGCCGGCGCCAGTGCGTCTACCACGGCTACGACGTCACTCCTCTGGAATGCGCAGACCGGCGGCGGTGAGTCGCGCGCCGCGGCTGCGGAGTGCGCGAGAGGTGCCGGCTCCGGTGGCTCCGGTGCGCAAGCCGTGTGACATCACTGATCCTTGCGCATGCGCAGCACGGCTCTTGATGTGCCGCGCGAAACGGGCTTGGTTAGGCCAGTGTAGCTAACGCTACAAAAGGAGCCATGCGGTCAGGAACGTCGACACCTTGTTTCAATTGTTTATTGTTCCAGTCAGTGCATTACCCGTGCTTGTAATTAAAAAAAAACATGCTTTCTGGTATGTTTCTAGCACACTTTATGGTTGTGCTAGAAACACCTAATTCTAATGGGTTTCTAATGGGTGGGGCTTACATTCCTTCCAATATCCCAAACCTTCTAGAGAAAGGCCCCAAGTTGGGACTGGAGCCTTCTGTTCCTCCCCATTAACTCGCGGCCTTGAACCAACGGATTCCAGCGAAGGCCCCGCAGGAAGACATCTCAAACGTCAAAAGATATGTTTAACACAGACACCAGTTAGCGCAACATTTATTCTGAAGAACTTTGATCGACGTTGTGGAAAACGAAAAAGCAAATATGCTGTTTGAATTCAGGCGGCGTCTTAATGATCTTCCGCTGCAGCTTGGCTCAATTGACTTCATCACCGAACACATAGTGCTATCAGACGCTGATAGTACAACGGAAGCAGTTTTCAATCTCACTGGTTGGCGTGTGATGCTAAAGAGGTGAATCTTGGAAGAAGTATTAGTATTTCAAGAGTGTGATCGTTTATAACACTGCGTGATTGACTGTTATTGGCCGCTATGATGGTACAGTGTTCGAAATTTCACGCTCGGAAAAATACATATATGTAGAACATAATGAGCAACTGAAAGCTGTAACGTGAGTTTTTCATGTTGAGCTACAATTTTCTCATTGACACTTTTTACCTAATTATAATAATCAGAACTCGATTCTATGTTCGGGCTAATTATGCAATAAGCCGGAATGGAAACACAATCTGAGTATCTCTAAACGACGCCAAGCAGCATTACCTTGGTTCTGTCCACCTACGTGGCGCTTGCATATTTTCAATTCTTGGTGCATGATAGATGGGATACCCTCCATATTCAGACAAGCTAGTTTGAGTATACACCGCGATCATTTATTAGATTTGAAATTTTTTTTTAAATTGCCAGTGACAGATAGCATAATTATTTTCCTTGAGCTCGACTATTCTATGAGGCGGATATTACTAGCACGAGAAATCGAAACACACATTTAACTAATTACCAACATTCACTAATAACCTTCATAACTAATTTCTTTACGTCTTATTTTGCAATTTTCGAATTGAAGCTAGCGAGCTTGCTAGACGTATCCATTCGACATGAATCTCCGGGATTACACCTGTTTTTAGATATTTGTTCCAAAAGTGTGGAACGAAACACATGGGTGTTCCAGTAACTTTTGGGTTGAATGCACAGAAGAGCATTTTGTTAAAAACGAATGTGGAATGTTGCATCTTCACAGCGAGTTTGATAACGCATATATTCAAAGTGGCGTCAGTCTGGAAATTCATTCCCAGGGATACGCCTTGCAAACTCACCGGCTACAATTCTTAATTGCAATATATGCCGTGAGGAAATTATTTCACAGGATAATTAGTGAATGTTTGGCAATTATTTGAATCATAATCATCATCATCATCAGCCTATATTTTATGTCCACTGCAGGACGAAGGCCTCTCCCTGCGATCTCCAATTACCCCTGTCTTGCGCTAGCGTATTCCAACTTGCGCCTGCAAATTTACTAACTTCATCATCGCATCTGGTTTTCTGCCGACCTCGCCTGCGCTTCCCTTCTCTTGGTATCTATTCTGTAACCCTAATGGTCCACCGGTTTATCCATCCTACGCATTACATGGCCTGCCCAGCTCCATTTCTTGGTGGCGTGGAGCAGAGGTAGAATACCCGGCCTCAAATCTGAAGGTCGTAAGTTCTAATCCTACTCCAGTCCACCACACTTTCAGGCATGGAGTGGTGCCTGACACCGGCAAGAAAAAAATATATCGCCGAGAGCTAGTGGGGCTATACTAGTTCAGGTGCAACCAAACTAGGAAGGCCCACTAAGCTTCATCAAAGTCACTCCCTCACCAGAACAGGAATTGGCCTCCCTGGTGCAGTATTCGGCTACTACCTCCCTCGTGACTCCTACAAGGATTTGAAGATGTGTTTATAATTTTGTGCAGATAATGTCCACCCACGTGAATAATCAGTGCAACGATTGAGTTATGTTACCTGACAACAGGCTTTTTTTAATTCCTTAAAAGCTAAAAATTATCAACCTGCATATGACGCGCATTCAATAGCGCGTAGTACGAGACAATATTTATTGTTTTTTGTCATTTAGAAGTGTCCCACACACAGAGAGACGTCTTGGCGACAAAAAATATCATTGCAGAGTGGCACATATCCAGTGACCTAAGTTAGTCCGATGGTTGCATTTTAACCCTATTCCTTCTGCGCAGTGCCCCGCGACATTCACGTCGGCATGTTAGGCGTTTGCGCGTTGTTCTACTGAATGGCGTGATGAAAAAAATCTTGGTGTTTTACACTGGTTTTCAAGATTGTTTCAGTCACCCAAAGAGCATATTATATTTATAGCACTAGCAAAGTAAACATGATCCACAAAGATTATCACGTCGATTATATTGAAATACTAAAATGTTGAACCACGTTTAACAAAAAAACCAGGATTCGCATAGGCGTTTATGCACGCACAGGCTTATAAAAGGTTACATAAAGGTGCGCATGTAATCATGTCTTTAGAGTACATCTTTAGGGGATGCTTCAGAGTTCTAAAGTCTGTGCATGTAGCGTAGTTTGACTTCCACATGCACCATTATCATTATGATCTCATAGAAAAAAGTAGTGTCGTAAGTCACACAGAAGTTAAAGTCAGCAATTATTTATATAAATCATCTGCACTTTCCCTTCAGTGCTTACAAATAACTTACATTACCTCGTAAATAATATATCATTTTTTTGCAATTCCTACATTACTTTTTATATGACCACTCGTTCACCCCTACCCAGACCGCCTATAACCACTGACCTCTTGTCTGGTTCCTCTAACTGGGTGAACGCCGTTATTTGAAGACAAGGAAGGCAAATGAAAATAAGGTGGTGGTCTTTGCAGTGCTGAGTTCATAGACGAAGGGTTCCCTGAAATCGACTGCCTCTATTTATGATCTTTCCAATGACATAGGGAGCAATTTTCAGTTATATTCTAGGAAATGCTATTTTACGTGCGTTTTTTTTCGTCATCAAGCAGGGAAGCTTTTCAAGCATTTAATACAATTGCTCTTAACCTGTAGAAAAACTTGCATTGAGCAGTTTTCAATTTCTACTTCAGGTTAGCTAATAGGTGACCGTCCACGGACTCGTTGACGTCTAATTATTAACGTATGTAAGCGTGTTATGAACTTGTTGAATAACTTCGCGCTCTGGTTGTAACACTAAGTAAGGCCACCCGTGAATCAGAGGCGGATAGCCCGTGTATACGCCATGTTTGAAGGTTACGCTTGATCAATAGCGCGCTAGCTCAGGCCGAACTCTCTGCCATCTTTCAATAAATTCTCTCTCTCTCTGTCCACTTGTTATGGCAGATGGTGCGGCGCAATAATCTTGGTGAAGACATTGTCTACTCACAAAGGAGTGGCTGCGTCGGCACTGCTTGGGACGAAAGAGCTGACAGCAAGTGGAGTAGGCGACAGCGACGAAACACGGCCCGCCTGTGATGAGTAGAGCATCGCGACTGCTCGGCCTTTCGGGAAAAGTTGAAGACATATTCCGAAATTCAAGGAAAGAAGACAAGTCTCATTTGCGGCAATAATCACAATGAAGTGTGCAAAGAAAACGTTGGGTGACAGAGGACACGAGGACTGGAACTGTCAACATAGTCGACATTCGTTACATGGTGCTGGGCACGGCGATTCTTCGGACAATGTTTATTGTGCGATACGAACAAATCCAGCACAACATAAAATGGCGCTGGACTGTCTCTTGAAGGTTGAGTGAAGCGGGCCAGTCATGTTCCACATCAGTTAAGCAGTCAACTGTATTTGAACGTTCAGAGAAGAAGCTTATGCCCTGTTATCATGTCGTGAGGACTGCAGCCAACAACATGGATGAAAACGGTTGTGTGGAGGCCACCAACGCTCCCACGTGAAGTGCACATCCAGAAAGTGGCCAGCGACACGGACACCATGGCACTCGGGGGTTGTGAGGATCTTCTTTGGCCGTGCATGGTGGGTAGCTCATGATACAAGTTTGTGCACCTGTGTCATTTACGGCGGAAGCGGGTAGGCCACCCTAGAGTACTGCACGGACTGATTTTTTCAGCCCGGCCCGGGCCCGTTATTACGTTCGGCAGCCCGCCCGAGCCCGACCAAAAGTTTTATGGTGAGACCCGGGCCCGGCCGGGCCCGGAAATAGTCTACGTTACCCGCCCGGCCCGGCCCGCTACCCCTTTACCTTAGGCCCGAGCCCGGCCCGAACCCGGCCCGAGACCGAAAAAGATCACCGAGTGGCATTAAAAAAAATGTGGTTGATCCCTCTTATATAGGAATCGGTATAGAACACGAAAGTGAAACGTGTCTTCACAGAAGTAGTGTAATGTTTATTGCACATTGATATATAATGTCTATTGGTGTTTTGTGGCTAAAGCGCCCTTAGGCGTTGATGCACCCACGCTGACGCCTGGTGGCACGTCTCCTCCATCACGACTACCAACGTCGATGACCATGAGCAACCGTCGTGCATATGGAAGCTGCACTACGCTGCACACGCTAGCACAACGCGAAAGACGAAGCACGTAACTGACACACTAATACAACGCGCAAGACAAAGCACGTAACTGAATCGTCACCGAGTCAAATCAGCGCGTACAGCGCGTCGTAATTGCAGCCTCCGCGATCAACTTCAGAAACATTTTCAGAGCTAATTGCGGAGGCCACGCTCCGCTGTGCTGAGTACGGTGAACGCCACCTGGCGTTGGTAGTGCTTCTTGATGCCAGCGTCCCTTCGAATGCTGGCATCGAGGCGTCGTAGTGCTGAGACCACCGAAGCGTTCACTGTCGGTGCGCGTTAGTGTCATAATGCAGTACTTCTCTTTTCTGCTCGTAGGCGGCGGCACCGCCCCGAGCAAGAGCGCGGGTACACGGAGGAGTGTTAGATATATAAGGCGCGTCTGTGTAGCTCTCTGCAAATGCGTTTGTGGCGCAATGGGTTAAACGCTCGGCGATCTGTCGTCGCGGACCGAGAGGTCGTGGGTTCGATTTCCAGATTTTGCATGTTTGTGGAACTTTTTCTTCTGGTTTCTTTCTTTGTATTATGTTCGTGTACATTGTAAGCTGACGTATTTCCGTGACGGAAATACGTCAGTGAAGTCTTGGTGGACCCCGGCATAAAACACTTTCGTGTTAAAATAAAATAAAGAAGAGACTGAAATGAATTGTTTGTTAAGGTATAAATACATGTCATATACAATTATGAACACCATTTGAGTGGTCTGAAGGCAAATACCAGCGCGCGAAGTAGTACGAATGACCCTGCCGAACAGTATCGCCAGCAGTTTCCAACGGCGCGACCTTGATGCGGCCCAATCCACTTCTATAGCAACGCCGCCACAGTATTTTTCCACGTCGGGCGCTTCACTGCAAAGCATGCTTTGCCTCAGCCGCTATTCCCACTCAACTGTATTCTAGTACACTATAGCCGAAGCGCAGCCACGACCGGTTGTGAGCGCAGCGCATGGATGGAGTAAATGGATTAGGAAAGCTTCTCGTTCCTCCATGGCGCAACGTAATGCGCTGCTGCTGGGCGGCCGGTTGAGAACATGCGTGCAATCATGGATGGGCGTAGTGCCAAATTTCAGCCGCGTGACGAATTATCTAACCAGTCATCCTTTTACCAATTCGCCTTTGAACAATCAGGAAGTCACGAACGCGCTTGCACCGCGCTGAAAGCAATAATTACATTGATTAGGTAAGGAATACAATGGTATGCTTGGTTTGAGGCAACGTCGGTGTTTCTGGACTTTTACATTCTGTTCAAAAAACGCAAAATACGACGAAAGGAGAAAGGGGAAGTACACAGGAGTAGCACTGCTAGGTTCTAGCTGCGCCGGGGCAACAGGTTTTCCAGAGTCGAGACGCGCAAGGGTAACTCGCTGCACGTTACATGCACACCACGAGAAAGTCCGAGCCCGGCCCGGGCCCGCGTCAGAATGCCCGAGCCCGGCCAGGGCATGGGTCAAAAATCAAATGCCGTGCCCGAGCCCGGCCCGAGCCCGTGATAAAACTGCCCTACCCGGCCCAGCCCGGACCACGGGCCGGGCCGGGCGCGGGCTTTCGGGTAAGCCCGAGCCGGTGCGATGCTCTAGGCCACCCTTCCTATTCGCGTGTTGCTACACCTGAATAAGTTCAATTCACCTTAATTCCGTAATAGATGTTGTATAGGTGTAGACCAAGCCGCCTTTTTGTAGAAAACTGTATTGTCTATTTGAGGTTGCCTCATTTTGCTGCTCAATAACGAGCTTTTCGCACCTTTTCTCACTGAACCTTTTTTCTGCATACAACAAAGGCGTATGTTGTAGTCTTGGTTGCATGGTGCGGAATGCTTTTTTGGCCTAAGAGAAAAAAAAGTTTAGTGAAAATAACGAATAGTCGGGACTGCTATTGCGACGGTCCTGCCAAACCCAGATGACTCCTCCAACGCTGTGGCGTCATCGTGCTTCCCCGCAAGGCTGATGCATCGGTCACTTCACGTGAAGCATTTGAGATAGCATGCTCAATTCTAGAGTAGTGGCAGAAGCAGTTTTTTTAAACGAGCCTTAAAAAGCTCTCTGAGCGCGCTTTCGCGTGCTTGATTCCTCGACGTTACGCACAAAAACTACGGAAATACGAACAGTGGAAGCTTAAGCTAAAAGTAACTCCTAGCTCAGCAGATTAAGAAAAGACACAGTGGCTATCATGTTTTACTACCACAAAACCACATGTTCGGAAGTTATGATGTCATTTGGCTTTTAAACTTAGAAATACACAGGTTATAGCAATTACCTTACAGTAGACTAAAATTAGGCTCAATTGTTACTCCTAAGATTAAGGAATACCCGCTTATTCTTGCAGTAATAAATTTATCAGACCGCAGTAGGCGTTCTGTAAAATTTTAATGAAAATCGATCGCTGCTTTTTTAAGAACACCGATGATGATTGAATTATCCCTACTGTGGTAATAGGGGCGTTTTAAGTATTTTATCATGAAGCAAATAAGTAGTGTAGCTGAATACCTGTTTTAAATTGGCGAGACACGCTTTGAGGATACGACAGTAAATTTTTTACCTTTGTCGCCCTAGAGGAAATGGCCCGTCAAGCCGCTGAATTTGGGGACAGTGAGATACGCTTGCTCAAAAAAAATAGTTTGACTGTTTTTGAAAAAATTTTGTTGCAACCGTAAAGTTCAATTTTCTTGGGTAAGTTGTTTCAATGTTGTTTCATTACAAGAAATATTTTGGTGCTACACAATATTTAAATTTGCGAGTAACAACTCCTTGCGTTTGTAAAATCTGCTAGGCGCAAAAATGCTGTTCTTAGCCTCTATTTAAGCACAATTTATTTTTCTAGAAATCCGCACGACCTCTTTCAAAAGAAACGTTCATTCCTTTCTACAGAAACTTTTCCCAACTCAGATTTTTACGCTCCAAGTACGAAATGGTCGGGACCCTCCTAAGTCTGGCCTTAACTCACATTGATACGTCAGTACTTTTAGGAGCAGTATTGCAGATCAAAATTCTAATAAAGGGGAATCTTCGAGAGCTTTATTTCTCCTTTTTCACGGAAAGAGCATACAGAGGGCTGTGGTGACGAAAAGCGACGGTAAAGTGGTGACCGCAACGACGATGGGCGGAGAAGCCGAAGGGCTCCATCGTCATGGAAGTATGCGCGATTATGAGTTATTGTTATGCGATAGCAACAAAAGGATATATGTGATGACGGTTGGTGACATAGGCAGTAGTGCAAAATATGTCTCACACTGTGGCAGTAAAATCAGAATGGCCTGTCCTCCTACATTCTCCAATATGCGGTATAACAACAATGGCGAAGCATACATGGCATTCGAGATGTCGGAGCCAGCTCACTAACGCAAGGTGGAGAATGTGCCGGCTATAATTCTACGTAAGCCTGCACAACGGCCTGAACTAAAGAAATGGTAGATGGGTTGCGAGGCTGAATGCTCTCGCAGGACGAAGTAGCGGTAGTGTTTCGAAGGCGCACGAACTGTTGGGTCATGTGGCGGCTCTTCACGTTTTTCGAAACGCAAGAACTCCTTGAGAATATTGTCCACGGTAGATGATTTCCACGACTAGCAACGTAAAGCAACATCTGTGGTGCATTGGAAGTTGCGGCCTACGATCTCTGCTTCGGTTACGCTGGTATCAAAGCAGCAAAGACGAGCTAGAACGTCACGCGTCTATGCTACAAATATTTTTAGGAGTTTGTGCCTGACAGGAGAGGTCTTCCGAAGCGGCGCACTCGTGACAAACTGATTTCCATAAGTTGACACAAAAGCTCTGCTTGCATACATTCATACTGGCAGTAGTGCACCCAGGATCTCTGCCAGGGGGGTTGACAGTTTGCCAATACCATCTAAAGAGCACTAATTTTAATTTCTTCACGGGAAATTGTCAAAAAATGCGCTTTTTGCGAGTGTGCAGACGATTGCGCGTCTGACATCTTAGTTGCTGTACTCAAATGCGCAAGGAAAGAAAAGGGGTTAAACAAAAGGGGGGGGGGGGGTTAAGTTGGCCTCAGGGGGGGGGGGGGTTACAACCGCAATCTGATTTCCTAATCCACGCATAGATGTCGACGCTGTCTGTGTCAGATAAAGAGGCAGGCTCACGGCGGCTTGGTAACGACCTTTCTATAGAGTGCTTAGCGAAGAAACTTTGACGACACGGACAAGATAAATGAGATGCAAGCTCTTTTGTGTGTCTCTTCCAATGATCGTCTTCTCTACTGTTTTGCGCTAAACACTTAAAAATCGTGAGCCATTCCACTGCATGAAGGTGGGTGACCAGCGAAGCTGTTTAGCACACGACGCAGAGCACACGACAGAGCACACGAGCACAAGAGGCTTACCGATGTGAGAGCGCGCCTTTTACTAGAGAGCGCTGACGTCATTACTAACGTCACACCACGTGCGCTCGGCGTGGCTGTGCATTGGCAACGCTCGCCCTAAACTCCGCCCTTCCACCTTTATCACAGATCCTAGTCTCCACTCATCCCCCTCGCCACCCTCTCTGTCCTCTTGAGAGCTTTGCCTCTGGCTATGCACTTGCCCGTCTCCCGACTTGGCTATGTTGCGAACATCGCTGCGCGCGGACTAAGCTTAACTTTCACAAACTGTGGACATAGCAGGGCTTTTTGCCAGTGGTATGAAAGTTTCTGGAAATAAATATTGCATACTTTACTGCCACTACCAATATTTTTCCCGAAGTACGAAGGGAAATACAAATCTTTTTTTTTTAAAGTAGACACGCACAGTTTACTTCCAGTCTTTGAGACATTATATATGTTCCTATTTATAAAATGAAATTCTGTAGTTTCGTCGTGTTTCGTCTTCAATAGAGCCATTGATTCGCGATGGCTCTGCGTTCGCGTAGCCAAGTTGCCCGGTACTGTTACTTTACGAACTGCCTCAACATTGACAAATACACCTGGGGAGCCGCCTGTCAAGTTGTACAGTTTCGCGCGTAAATGGTGTGAGAAGGAAGGCAGATAAGCATCGATCACCGCACTCCGCAGAATAAAATTTATCGGTAAGGTTGCCGTTTTACCGAATGTTTGGCATTATTCGCCGCAGCGTGGCTGCTTCGCCCTGTAGTTCAGTCATGACAGTTTACGCGTTGTGATGAGAATACTGCAGCAGTTATTCTTCGACGTGCCTTGAGTGACGCATTGAGCGTCGGTTGATTTGCGCGTGCGACGCACATTGCGCTTGCTGGTGTTTGTTTAACAGTGCGCGCTCGATTGCTATTATTTCTGCAGTAGCAAGTTGCAAACAGTTTAGCACATTTCCAGAGGCGTGTGATTAGGTACCCCATTTCTAAAAAAAAGACTGACACCACACTATGAGGCATCTTGATTCCGCGACTTGTCTTGCGAGAGCAGGGCAGCAACGGTTTGATTCGCTTTGGCTCTCGGTCCTTTTTTAATTGCGCTGCAACACAGGCACGTTCCATCGCGAACAAGCCTGACATAACAAAACTTTTCGGCCATGATCGAGAATTGCTGCTGTTTCACGGTCCAACAATTCGGATCGAGTTGGTCGAGCTCACGCAACATTACGGTGTAGACGATAGCTTACGATCGAGATCTATTGGTTCCGTATCGTGCCAAATGATGGTCAAAAGTTGCCGTGTAGAAGTACCCGATCAGGATTGGAATCGACAGCACTTCAAGATGCCTGAGTGTTAAGGGTATAAATTGCTCATGAGTTAAAACGCTTCAGCGAAATAACAGCCATTGCGCGGCCCGACGCGACCGTAAAATCGTCTCTCTTGGTACCTTTGAAGCGTCTATTCACGCGAGTTTCGTCCGGCTTCTTTTCAGTTTTTGACGAATATTACCTAGCCACTATGTTTGTTTTCGTTTATAACATGCAGTGATATTGTGTCCCATCACACCACTCGGTACACCAGCGCGATGGCGCCTCTCAGCGGTGGTATGTAGCAAGGCTACTCCTTTTTAATAAGGGACCCCAATTACATGCGAGAGCCCCCTTCACTGACAGCGGGACGCGGATAAAAATATCGTATGCTAAAACGTTCAACATTTGTCTCCTATTCTTTTTTTGCACTTCTTGGCCAGAAATATGTAGACTATCACTGGCTAGTATCAGCCCTTGATGTTTTTGAGACGAATGTGGCCCTCAACGGCAGGCTTGTGCGAGAAATGCAATGGAGCCAGAATTGCGCAGTCCGTTCTCTCGTACAAAACACACCAACGCAACTAGCTGCCTGGCGACTTTTAACAGCGAACCTGTTCTTAGTCGACCCTTCGCCATCGGTTCGGTGTGACGCAGGTCACGTGAGCAGGGAAGGATGAGAGCAACGCCAGGGGAGGGTAGCTCACGTGATAAATAGAGGAAGATAGGCGTAAGGGTTGAGGAAGTGACCAATAAGAGGGCGCTCGCTGGGGGAGGAGGCCACCAATCAGAGGCAGCGCTAGGCGCGAGGTGATAAGAGAAGGTGTTTCTGTGAGGGGCACCCTTTGGTGATAACGCGCAGCGCGTACAGCTGCTGCCGACGCCGTCCGCGTTTCCCCGCATCCTGCCTTTTCTCGCCTTGCATGGCTTCAATATAACTTCCTGTAGAAGGTCTCTGTTTACGCAAATGCATCACGTGACACACTTGCACATGTCACACTCGTAACACTCTGTGTAACCAACGCAGCTTCGCTGTTCGACCATATTAACGGAGTGGAAAGGGGGGTGATGTTTTCCAGCGTAAGCTGTTATGGGCTCATTCCAATAACCGTTTCGGTTCGCGATGATGCCGCCGCCGCCAGCCGGCGTTTAGCCGCTGTAACCGCTATCGCTGGAAATGCGAAAAAAGTACGCGTTTCCCGCCGGGATCGAGCTCACGCCCGCGTCATGGGAGCCAGATACTCTACCACTGAGCAACGCAGGCGCTTGCTATCGGCCAGCGGAAATGCCCTATAAGGCAAGCGCGCAGGTGCAGACTACGATATGCGATTCAGCTGAGGAGCGCAATCAACGCGCTCCCGAGCTGCCGAGCTTCCGCCAGTATGGCGGCGCCATCTACTTAAGGTACCTGCAAACGCGGCGTGCTCGACGTGTAAGTTTCCAGTTGTAAGGCTTGATCGGGCTCAGCAGACTGCTGTGCAGAGAGCATTACAAGCCGCAGCTCGCCGTCGACGCCGAGAGGGCAGTTCAGACCACACTCGGCAAAACGAGGCGAACAGACTGCCGCGAAGACCCTGTTCTGCGTGGTGCCCAAATTGGAGGTACTCTTGAGCCACTCCACCAGCTTACGCTGTGACTGTGGCGCGTGTGCCGCGCAGGCCTGTGGCTTTTTTCATTTTCCCAAGAGAGCGGCGCTGCTTAGCAGCGTCCGTAGTGGTACGTCGGTTGGGAGGTGTATAAAAAGGCAACAATATCTAATTTCAACCTGTTTTTCATATCCGTTCGCGCTCTCATATTTTTATTTGTAAAGCTACGCAAAAATCTGCATACGTTTAGCTAATCAGCACGCTTTCCGTTCATGGAACTTTGCAATAATAAAACTTGTATGCATATCGAACTCACAATTTGGATTCATTGAAGTGTTTAAGGAAGCGCTCGAAATTTACTCGTGTGATTCAGTTATTCATGGGTCTTTGATGTAAACTGGCACATGCGCATATGCTACGCAAAGTGACATCTCTACTATTGTTTGTATCGTTTGGTTTCTTCTTATCTATTTGAAATGTACCCGCCAATTGTTGCCGGATCCTACGCTTTGAATATCTGCTGTAGCATGGAAATAATAATTATAATCTAAACGGGATGATCATCTCCACAAGCTAATTGGCGTTTGCGCCATGTATTACGCCTGCTTCTTTGCCAATCCCTTGATGAGAATATTTGCCAAACAATAGAAATCATACATCACAAACAGCCCAAGGACAATCATCCCCGCCGATCCCTCGATGTGTGTATGTTCCGAGGTATGGTAAGCATAATAATCGCCAGCACACGGTGTTCATAAGATAGAGCTAGTGGGCATTTGTGACATCACTGAAAACGTGCGTTATGGCGCAGTGTTTTTTTTTTTTTGCTTTTTTACGTAGAGGACTCTAAATGTCGAGAACTTCATTGTGACTGGCTGACCAGCTGACTTGGAGATCGACCGACCCTTGCAAATGCATGAGATGATATGCGGATAAAGCTTCGCTTTAAAATGTTAGCTAAAGGAATAGCTAAAAGAATACACTGTCAGTTTTTATTTGCTTTCGCTGATACGATGAACAACCCGCGTTGCAAAAATTTAGAATATCTACGAGACTAATTAGGACATTGCGTTAAAAAAGGTACATAACGAATCAATTCAGAGCATAACATTACGGCAACATTTTGATTGCGCTTTTAGAAACTGTACAAAAATATCGTTTATCAAGCGCGTCTGCTGTATTTAAGATATGATGTTCAGCATCAGTTGTGCAGCTGCATAAAACCCGGTACGAATATTACGTGACGTATACTACTGATTTATGTGTTCCAGCCATATCCTAGTTCTCAGTATTTATAGGCTTCCCTTATAAAAATGACTATTGAAATGTTGTTGGCATATTGTTGAGGAATTGTTGACACAATATCCTTTCAATAATGTCTCAATAGTTATTGAACGTACACAACAATACCTCAACAATAAAGTTGTTGAGCGCTTCACAACAGTAAAGTCATTGACTAATTGTTGTTGACATATTGTTGAATAATGTTGAGTACTATTGAGAATTGTTGAGCAATATTGACATTAAATATATATCTGAAACACACACATGTAGACGTGTATGTGTTTTACACATATATATTGTTTTATCGTTTACTTAATCACCACTAAATATATAGAGTGTCACATAACTTGAACCAAATGCCTATCTCTCGAGTCGTAACTGGGGGAGCTTGTGGCAAGACGACGCTGCCGCAGGCGTTCCGCTTCATTTGCCCTAAATTCAGGGTCGGCGGCTCTTCGCTGATGTTTCGCCTGGGCTTCGGATGCCGTCACGCTAGAATCAGTATGCTAGAATCGGTCGACAAGCTTCGCTTACTAGAATCGGACGACAAGCTTTGGTTGCGTAAGATATGCCTTTGCTTACGTAAGATGCTTACGGCGACAAGCTTTGCTTTCAGATATATATTCAATGTCAATATTGCTCAACAATTCTCAATAATACTCAACATTATTCAACAATATGTCAACAACAATTAGTCAATGACTTTACTGTTGTGAGGCGCTCAACAACATTATTGTTGAGGTATTGTTGTGTACGTTCAATAACTATTGAGGCGTTATTGAAAGTATATTGTGTCAACAATTCCTCAACAATATGCCAACAACATATCAATAGTCAGTACTCCATTTTCTCGACAGAGAAAGGGCTGTTGATTTTGTCTCTTTGGGTCCCACGTATGACAAGGGCAGTTCAAGGAAGCGTCCGCGTGCCCACAGGGGATATGTGCCATTGAGCTTGGACCCTTTCTGCACTGCCTCCAGGATCGGCCCACATGAAAGGGGTGCCATTGATCTTGGACCCTTTCTGCACTGCCTCCAGGATCGGCCCACTTTATCTGCCCCTGTATCTTTCTGCTTTTTGAACGTCGCCATTGGAAATGACAAATAAAAACTTCAGCGTAATAGAAGTTACAGCTTGAGTGATATTGTCAAGAAACATTGGGAAGAACTCGCAAGCAATATTTTTTTTGTAATTTGTTTGGAGAGTAACTAGCATGTGTAGTAAAGGGTTGGTGACAGAGACCGCCTTTTTTCAAATTTGACTGGTTGCTCGGATGATCTCGTTTTATTCTCGCAACTTGTCATAGTGGTTTTTGATGTGTGGCAAAGCCAGTGTCAAGCAGACACTATTTACTATTGTGTTTGCTCATATGTTTTGTTTATATCAAGTACAATGCATTGTATGTACGGTACGCTATATTGCGCTCTACGTCCATGCCACAGTTGTACTCGTGCCTACGGGTGACTAAATTTCATTTTCAACTTGCCGGCATGTTCTCGTTTTGAATGCCCGGATAACAGCTTTGGCTTTTGGCTCAAGGTCACTTGAAGATCGCCGACAACGGGAGCTAAAAGCATTTCATGCTTAAAAGAGTAGGCAACATTAAACTTTGACTTAGGTGTTTCTTTTAGGCACTCGCATCCCGGCGTTGGTGTTCTGTGCTTTGGTGAGGAGTAATAAGTGATTTCTGATCAGTTATAATTATTCCAGACACTTCAGTAACTCAACTTGAACTAAGCTTATGCTTTGATATCATGTCTATAAAGAAACCGATGGATTTTGCACTGTACTACTTTTTTTCTTTTTTTCCTGATTTATTTTTAATCTGGTCTCAGCTAATTAGTTATAATTATCCCAGACACTTCAGCAAGTCAGCTTGCAACAAAACTTATGCTTTGATATCATATCTATAATGAAAGTCATGAATTCTGAAATGAACCATTTTTTTTACTATTTTTCTGATTTACTTGGATTGCGTCCCCGGTCGTCTCAGCTAATTAATTCTGATTATTCCAGACACTTCAGTAACTCAACATATAGCTAAACTTATGCTCTGATATCATATATATAATGAAATTCGTGATTTTTGTACTGTACTATTTTTTTTTTCGATTTATTTTCACCTCTTGATCATCTCAGGAGGTGAACCGGAAGTACTGTCGAAAGAACAAATGGCACTCGACGCTCCTGCCACTAAAAACTCCCGATACAGCTTTCTATTGCTCAATACGTGCAACATAAAATTGATTTTTTTTCTTTTTCTTTTTTTCTTCGAGCGTGAAAGAAGCCCGCGAATACACGCAAAATTGCCGCACAACTAGCCGCTCGAGGCACTATGCACGTGTCCGCGGGCTTCTTTCATGCTCGGAAAAACACTTTTATGTACCACTTATTGGGCAACAGAAAGCTGTATCGGGAGTTTTTCCTGTTGCTCTATAATTTTCTGATTGACACTTTTCATCTAAATATAATATCTGAGAAGCTAATAAATAATTAAATAATAATTATTAATTATAATGATTATCTAATTATTTATCTAATGCAAAAAATTGAGTATCTGTAAGCGACGGCAAACACCATTACCTTGGTTCTGTCCAGCTACGTGGCATTTGCATATATTTAAGTGTCGGTGCAAGAAAGTTGGGTGTTCAAAATTATAGGCTTTACGAAAATTTTTAAAAATCGCTTGTAGCAGGTAGCATAATTCTTATCGCTTAGCTTGGTTATTCGAAGAAACGGACATTAGTAACACAAGAAATTGAAACTAATATTCTAATAATTAACAAAATTTGACAAATGAACTTCTTAGTTAATTATTTTACGACACATATTTCAATATATGAATTGTAGCCGGTGAGCTTGCAAGACGCATCCACCTAAAATGAATTTCCAGGATAACACCAGTTTCGAGATATTATTGCCCTAAAGTGTTGGACGAAATAGATGGGCGTTTAGTTACTGTTGTGCTTCAATGTATAAAACAGCATTTTTGGTAACAAAGTAAGTCTAACAACAGTGCATTTTTACGGTGAGTTTGATGGCGCATATCTCCAAACTGGTGTCATTCTGGAAATTCATTCCAAGTGGATACGCCTGACAAGCTCACCGGCTCAAATTCGTAAATCGCAATATGTGTCGTAAAGTAATAAAATAAGAAGTTAATTAGTGATTACTTGTTAATTAGTAGAATTTATGGTTCGATTGCTCGTGCTACTAATGTCCGCCTCATCGATTAACCCAGCTCAATGATAAGAATTATGCTACCTGCCACAGGCGATCTTTAAAAATTCTGTAAGACTTAAAAATGACCACCCTATATATATATATATATATATATATATATATATATATATATATACAAAATTGGAGCACACGACAAACGTCCCTACAAGCAGTGACCAATGACCGATGATTGGGCACCTCCTGGATTCCCATCGGCTTCTATCGTAAGTGGCCAGTGCCCTGTCTGTGTCAGAAAACGGCATTGCCTCCATTTTAAATATGGGCAAGATGGTGGGAAAAGTAGTATGTAAGCATAATAAATAAATATGTTTTTTAAAGAGTGCGCTTCGTTTAGTTGTTAGCCCTTAGCGCACAATAGAATGAAACAAGTTTGGGTGATCTCTGCGACGTGGTGTCCATATTTTACATGAAAGCCTAGGTCTATTCTGTAACACGTAGAGACGGGGTGCTGGCCAGTGTGCTGGGAAACTGCTTGGCCACCACGCACAATTTACGCTGTTATACTTTGCCGGTGGCAAATCGTAGCGCAGAAGCACAGGTACAAATGTTTAATCAATGGGACGGCATGCTGTCTACCGTTCGTCATGATGTCAAACTAACAAGCACGAACAGCGACAATTGTGTACGTTGGTGGTCCGTAGTTCATCTCGCGCCGGTTGCTTCACGTATTAAAATAAATATTTCTTTTTAATACAAACGATTCAAACTGTGCGCGCACACAGGGCGCGACATTTGCGACGTTTGAATTTTGCACAATTTCCCGCGCGCTCCGTACGTTACCTGCCGGCGCACTGCGTTACCACGATAAAGAAAATAGTTCCTCAAGGAAGCTAAGCAGAAAACTTTCACACTCTTGCAAACCAAAGAAATTGTTAAGAAATAACATTATATTACAAGATTTGTTAATAAACATGGCAATTCATATCTATGAAAGCGTGGATTTGTATGCGCGTTTTTGTGTGAATGCGCGCTTGCGCTGTTGACTCTTTGGCGCATTCCAGAACATTGTGCGTGCGGCGTATGTGTGCGGGTTGCGTGATGAGTTTGCTGCGTTTTCTGTGCCCTTTGCCTGGCTGTGACATCTTGGTATATTCCAACTTGTTGCTCGCTCTTATGGGCTACACGTTGCCTCGAAGATCACCATAATCGCCTCCGA
>NC_051162.1:84511985-84594834 GCF_013339745.2 Dermacentor silvarum
CTCGTTCCAAGCCGGTTCGTTCGGATGATGGCCTTCGGCTCACCGGCGTTTACCGCCGTAGCCGCTATCGCTGGAAATGCGAAACAAAATGACCTTTTCCCGCCGGATCGCGCCCACGCCCCGCTGCGTGGGAGCCATATACTCTACCAGAGCCCCAGGCGCTTGCTATTATCCAGCGGAAATGCCCTATAAATCAGCGCGCCAGTGGTCTTGAATCGAACCTCCGCCATTATGGTTACCGGCCATCTAGTTAGGTGCCTGCAACGTCACGCGCGCAGGCGCGCGACGATACCACAGAACACCCATACAACTTAGAGAAGGGAAACTGTACCTTCCACATGCAACGAAAATAAGCGTAGCGGTGGCGTTGTGAACTAAAGTATGCGACCGAGAGATGGCGCTGGCAGAATCGAAACTAATATCATCATCATTAGGTAGTGAGCAATATGGCCGCTACGGTAGCGGTTCGTAGGGCTGGTCGCGCTGCTCGCTCGCTGGTTTGGGGCGTTTTGTTACCGCTTTCGGGGAGGTATTCGTGTGTACTGTACTCTAACATGACTACAGATATCTTCATTATGTCGCCAGGTGACCGAAAGGCCTCAACTGGCAATAAACACTTCAAACAAGTAAGCTCACATTGTTTATTGTCAATGGTGAATGAGGCAGTACATGATCACAATTTTCGTACAGCTCAGGTGGACTTAATGTTGTCCGTCACTGAGTTTACAACATACAGAAACACAGATTCTCTGCGTTCGACGATTTCAGCTAGATTAAAGAAAGGAACACGAAAAATTTTCTCGCAAAATGTACTGTCAGCAAGATAAGCTCGAGCTGCAATGTCTCATAGCTCTCATAACACATTGGCGAGAGGCACGAAGTGTAGGAGGGGGGCGTTATGCTAAATTTTACATCACATTTCCTGCTCTTGATATTTTTCTGCTGCACATTTAGTGCTCAGGTGCGGCAGCAAAGGCTTTGACACAAGTGAAGTTGTAAGGAAACCAAGGAACGTTATGGAGACAGCAGTGCTTACAAGGACTTCTGGAAATATTGTGTGAATAAACAAGGGCACTAAATCAACTATAAGCAAGCCCAATTAATGCTCACAGATCCTTGGAAAATGTAATTTGTGGTTTCATGGTGAAAATAATCTCGGTATATGTATTCAAACACAGCAAAGAGGTTGCAAGGAGATGAACACTTCAGTTGAGTAACAGGTGACCAAGGGACCTCAGCTTGGAGCCAGCGTTTCACCAAGCAACATATTTGTGAGGGCCGAGACGAAGAACAGTTCCCACGCTGAGGTTTCCCTTGCTCGTTCACTGTTGATTAGCTGAATGTTAAGCTGAACTTATTCTACGAGTACATTTCAAAATATTTTGGGGCACACCGTGCGCAGGTTTTGTCATCTGCTGTTTGAAGAGAAAGAAAATTTGCTTTTAGTGATTTCTCAAGTTTGTGAAGTGTGAAATAGGCTGGCCGGTTGTGTGAGCTTGCCTTTTCTAGCTATCTCTTATGGTGCAGTACTAGCCTAGTTATTGATTTCATGCAAACTGTATAAGCCTCTTGGTAAGCAAATGTAAAATCATGCGCATTTCCAGATCTAATTCTAATCCTAGCACTTGCCATGCTAACTTCCCTTAGATTTTGTCATGTCATATAAATAACTTAAATTGGACCAATAATATAGAGTACGTCATTAGCAGTGCTAATCACATGCTCGGGTACTTATGGCGTAACTTTTCCAAAGCACCGTCTACTTTAGAACGACAGCTTTACAAGACTAATTCGCTGGAAACTTGAATATGCATCTGCAATACGATCCCAGTCGCGTTAATCTTATTACTTCACTTGAACGAGTACAAAATAACTATACTCGTTTCATTATTTCTAATTATAACCGTACTGCGAGTATAACTTCAATGTAAACTGGCCTAGCACTCATTCCACTAGCTAATCACCGTAAAGTCGGCCATCGTTTTGCTATTTCATAAAATTTTCTATCACACCACACTTCATGACTACTTCATACTGCGGCCTCAGTGCATTTCAAACTGTGTCGATCATCGCAGTAAGTAGGAATTGATTCATGTAACACGAAGGCTTCTTTCATGCCCCGTACATCTCAGAATGGAACCACCAAGTATCTTAGCCATCACAGATACAAACCTTTTTGCAAAACATTAGCTAACATTGTATAATCAGGAGAATCATTATGTTACAAGAACTCAATGCACTTGTTTGTTTACTCTACTACTTTGTAACCACTCCCCTCTTGAGTGCCTGTGGCCCTGAGGGTACTTTAAGCAAAAAATAAATGAGTTCAGTCACATGAAGTGTCATTTCCTTAAAATTGCATTAAGCGCTTTTGATCATTTTAAAATTCGTTGCATTTTCATGTAACAAATTATCGTTGTGAGGGAGCAGGTGATACTGCGTGGTAACTAATGCCCGTCAAATTGATTTGCAAAGAGCAGATGACAGATTTGTGCATTAGCAATAGGAGCTTGCTACATTGTTTCTGTTCTGGTCTCATGGCTATAATGACTGCAAAAGAACAAGTTGGGACTCAACATGTTACTTCTCCGATTGTCATAAAGCGCCCTTAAAGCAACTAGAGCTTGTATGTCAAATTTCTCATTCCCGCTCAGTATGATACAAGCTGTAGACTGCTGCGTTCCTAAGTAGGGCTCACACCTCTCTATCTGGTAAACTTCCAAACATTTCATAGTGAGGCACGTAGTTCAAGAGGACCTGTTGTCATTGTGGTGACAGTTGAGCATCTGGTGGCTTAGCGTGGGCAGCTTGCAGACCAATAATCTCTCTTTTGTCCGTCTTCCGAAAAGAGAAATGACAACGCCATGACACACTGCAAGCAAAAAATGGTGAAACAAAAGTTAGTCCCATAAATGAAGAAAATCACGGTTCTAGTTGAAGTGTTCAGAAACATACCCTGTGAGGATTCTGGCCCTTGATGTTACTTCCAGTGGAGACACGGTTCACGGTTGACTTCTATGTCCAGAGACAATAGAGTCCAAAGGGATGAGTCCAAATATGAGCAGCGTCCTTGGAGGCTGGAGTCGAAAGAAAAAAGAGCCTAAATTACTATGGTGGAAGTGTGCGTGAGTTTTGTGATTCATGTATGACAGAGAACAGGGCAGGAAACGCTCCATGACAGACAAACGCACAAACACACACACACAACACTGTTTTGAGTGTGCATTCTTTCAGTGGTGTCCTTGTGTGGGCTGTGCTTAGTCAAGTCTCGATTAAATTACAATTTCGGCCAATACTAGTAATAAACACAGTCATCTTATTATGTCTCAAATGCAGTTAATCTAACTGTATCACCGGAACTACACTGTGTCACTAATGTGCAGTGAATTTATCGCGGTGTATCATTTATGCAGAAACAGCCAAAACTTTATTATTTATGCTGTACTCATGTTAGCAAGTTTAAGCAACTTGGCAAAGTAGCAAGAGCCTCGTTTCAATTGCTTTGGAAGGCAATAACTTTACAATTATTACTATTTTCTACTTCTAAGAAATGTCGACAGGAAGTCTGCTTTGTCCGCCTCGCACGCAAAGAAATTGAAAGTTGAAAATGCGAAACACTGCTTTTTTACTCACCGCGCACAAGCCCAGGGGCTGCAAGGTTAAATCCGCTTTCGGGGTAGTCTTCAAGCAGACTGTGCTCGTTCCAGCGATGAATTTTCGTGCTGGCCAGCACGTTTTTTCGAGCAACCAGACGCAACGCGGCCAGACGCGGCAGATCACAAGCGGCGGAAGCCGTGCACGCAGCCGCCAGTGAAACGCCGCAGCTGATAAGTTCACCGTCTTTAAACACGTTCGCTTGGTGGCAGCTATCGAATGTTGGACGCATAAACTGGCTGAGGTATTATTGATATCTAATTAAATGAACCTGCGTGATGCTGCTCAAAGGAAACGACCACCCCGTTCGCAAATATAACCGCCGTACAATTTGAATCGATAAACAGCACGGAGTGCAAGCGATGACCAGTGGGCTGCCGCTGATCACATGTCACTGAGGCCTCAAAACCTTTATTCAAGTACCAAAGCACGGGACTTTAATAACAGAAGTACAGTAAAAACAATAGACTGCTTATTTGTAAGAAAATGACACTGTAACTGTGTCTGTCGGTTATTATATGTACTTTAATAGCTGCAAATATTGAGTCGTGTTGAGCGCCCCTAGCAGAAAAAAATACAAACTAAGTATTCGACCAAATTACAGTAGCTCCACTTGCGCGCTTATGCTGGAACGCGCCGCGGTTGATTTTTCGCCCTCTGTGGCCATTGGTGAACTCGAGAGTTTCCGGGGCCTGACGATATCCGATTCAGACGAGGCGCGCAATCAACGCGATCCCCAGCTGCCGAGCATCCTCTAGTATTGTGGCGCCTTCTAGTTAAGGCGCCTGCAAACGCGGCGTGCCCGACGTGCACGTTGCAGTTGACTGGGCTCACCAGACTGCTTTGCAGAGAACATTACAAGCCTAAGCTCACTGTCGACGCCCGGCGGACAGTTCAGATAGTTCTCGTCAAAACGAGGCGAACAGACTGCCGCGAAGACCCTGTTGTGCGTGGTGCCCAAATTGGAGCTACTCTTGAGCCGCTCCACCAGCTTACGCTTTGACTTTGCTGCGTGTGCCGCGGAGGCCTGTGACTTTTTTCATTTGCCCAAGAGAGTGACACTCTTTAGCAGCGTCCGTAGTGGTACGTCGGTTGTGAAGGGTATAAAAAGGTACCAATATCATATTCGAACCTGTATTTCATATCCGCTCGCTCTCTCATATTTTCATTTGTGAAGCTACGCACAAAATGTGTGTATGTTTTGATAATCAGCACGCTTTCCCTTGATGGGACTTTGTAATCAGAAAACTTGTATGCAGATCAAACGCACATGTTTGATTTATTAACGCGAAGCCTTCCTGAAGTGGTTAGGAAAGCGCTTCAAATTTGGTCCTGGGATTCATGGGTCCTTGGTGTAAACTGGCACACGCGAGTATGCTGCGCAAGGTGACATCTCTACTATTGCGTTGTATTGTTTGGTTTCTTCTTATCTATTCGAAATGTACCCGCCAATTGTTGCCTGATCCTACGCTTTGAATATCTGGTGTAGCATGGACATCATAATTATAATCCGAACAGGATTATCATCCTAACACAGTAATTGGCGTGAGCGCCATGTATAACGCCTGCTTCTTTGCCAATCCTTTGATGAGAATATTTGCCATACAATGGAAATCATGTATCATAAACAACCCACGGACATCCCTCGATGTGTGTATGTTCCGTGGTATGGCAAGCATAATCATCGCCAGCACGCGGTGTTCATGAGAAAGAGCTAGTGGGCGTTGGTGCGATAACTGAAAGCGTGCGTTATGGCGCAGTTTGTTTTACATTTTTTTGCTTTTTTTAGTAGGGGAATATAAATGTCAAGAACATGACTAGCGACTGGCTGACCGGCTGACTTGGAGATCGACCGACCCTTGCAAATCCATGAGATGATATGCGGAGAAAGCTTCGCTTTAAAATGTTAGCAAAAGGAATATGTCACTACTACATTGTCAATTTTTATTTGCTTTCTATGATAGGATGAACAACTCGCGTTGCAAAAATTTAGAATATCTATGTGACTATTTAGGACATTACATTAATTTAAAAAATACATAACGAATCAATGCAGAGCATAACATAACGGTCACATTTGATTGTTCTTTTAGAAACTGTAAAAAAATATGGTTTATCATGCACGTCTGTTGTGTTCAAGATATGATGTTCAGCATCAGTTGTGCAGCTGCATAAAACCCTATACGAATATTACGTGACGTATACTACCGATTTACCTGTTCCAGCCATATCCTAATTCTCAGTATATATATGCTTTCAAATATTGCAATCAGGAGTAAACTATATATCTGCATTATTTGTAGTCAAAGTGTCTTACTTTCCAGGCATCTTGATATTTCCCAAGCAGTTGCTCATTCGCCCAGAGCGGGTTGGCTCCATTACTGCCAGAGGCTGTCTCTTGAAGAGACGTGGCCAGGGCGGCGCTGACGAAGGTTAGTAAGAGCACTACCTGCATCTTGATATCGCTCTGAAAGCGGAATAACGCACCAGAAACGCATCATCCGAAATATATAGTCACGACTGCGAGCTGCACAATACTTCATCAATCAAGAATGTCTCGAATGATCGCCTTCAAGAAACGCATTGTTCTCAATGTTTCAGCAGCAACTAACTACAATCAGCGCAGTAGCGGATGTGATCACCAGCGAAGTAAGTGTCACTTCGGAATAAATGTTGGGAACACCACGTCAATTATAGTGAACGTGCGCTACAAGAACAAAAATCGACAGATAGGCAAGACAGTGCCCCGTGGTAGTTATTGTTCTCGCATACCGATGTACAAGTTCTGTCGTCATTACAATAATAAAACCTTTTAAAGAGACAATGTAGTGGAATTTGATGGTAATGTGAACTGAACTATTGAGAAACAATTTAAAGGTTCAATAAAACTATATGTCATATGCTGAATTTTATTCATTCCTTAGCTATAATGGACCACACGTACATTTGATTTGTAAAGGCGTTTTTCACTTTCGTCAAGCAATGGCGTAATCATGGGACGGTAATATTATCGGAAAGTAAAAACTTGGTGGCATCTGAACGAATCAGTATGTTTCATCAGCAATATACAGGTACGACAAAAGAACCACCATGCCTAAAGATTATAAATGCAGCAAAAACTAGCAAGTGCTGCTTATCCTAATTGTAATTTTAACGTTTACCACGCAAAGCTTGGAGAACGTTCATCAGGTATATGGCATACTGTCACGTTGTTGCAATGGTGAAACAATAAACTATAGCACAACGATAGGTCTTAACACCAGCTCTTTATGGGACAAGCCTGCAACCACAAAAGCAAGCTACATTCAGACGGAAGGATAGAGAGGAGCGCATGCGATGGTCGTCGACATATTTAATTTCATTTATTTCTGAAAGTGCCCAAGAACAGCTCTAGGCCTTAGTATTGGTGCACTTGTGTTACACAAAGAACAGAAAATCAAAACATCTAATCAGCAGTAAAGTGTTTCGGCCATTTATTCATGACTCTTCGAAGATTCCAGCGTAATAGCAAGCGTTTGCATACCTTCCAGAATATACACTATTCGCGCCGTGTACATTCGCGCCCCGAGTGTCAAATGACAATGTGGGCCGAATAGTTATTACCCGCAACTGTGAAGAAATATGACTGTGAAATCAACCGTAAGCCCCACAACATTCAGTTGATTTCGAGGAGGCCAAGTATTTGCGAAATATGGTTGTGTATAATATGAAAAACTCAACTGAACGTATGTTGCTCGCTTTAGTTATTTGCGTAAAGTAATAAGTGTGTTCACATATTATCACAGCTTGGTTTCTTTGCTTACACAACGTCTGCGCTCATTGTGTTAAGATTAAGTAGGGATGGACTTTGGTGATAATAATGCCAGTGAAATCTCAAATTCAATACTGCAACTTCAACGGTGGAGCACATTCGCATGTCGTTCACGTTCTCTTATGAGTTATGCACATGTGAAGTGTGTTATACAATGCCGTGCTTTCTGCAGTAAATCATTCACACCTAGTTTTATAATGCTGGCACGTGCTCTTGGAGGAAGGAGGAAGAAAGATAGGCAGACCGGCTGGTTAAACAGTGTAAATAAATGCGACCTACTCTGTGCTGGCGAAAGAGGATATAAAGGGAATGGAAAGAAACAAGAGAGCCAAGATTTGAAATAAAAAAAGGAAAATAATGTGTGCACATCAATGCGATGCCATGCACTAAAGCAACAGCCCGCATGTCAAGTAACAGGTCGAAGCAAAGGTGTGGAACACAGTCTGGACAATGGTTCTCTCCCACAATAAGGTGCAATTACGTGCAGTCGAGTTTGGTTTTCAAGGCGGACCACAATGAGGACAGTCAGATAATAGGTATCGGATTGTTTCTCTTAGCCTCAGACATTTACAGTTAACATTAGGATCTGCTTCGTGAAAGGTCACCATAATATGTTGCATCAAACAACTATTGAACAGAACATAGTCCTAATAGGGCCAAGGTGAAACAGGTTTTAAAATTGTCCAAGACTGTGCGGAATTTATTTATACACTTTAGTGTATTGGTAATTAAACCATTCTGCTTAAAATCAATGTTTTGTGTCTATGTCTGCATAAACATGTATGCAAGAATCTACAGCATGGATTCAGATCCCGTACACAAATGAAGTGAGCACTAGCTAAAGCATACTTCAGGCGGCAGGAGAAATACTTATATTTTTAATAACTGTGTATATAGGGTGCAATTGATATAACGAAGGATAGACACTCAACTAATGTACACAATACATAAATTAGCATTCTGTCTCTGCTTCGAGATAATTATGTATGCAAGCATGCAGCCCATCTCACATGCTTGCAACCACTTCATGGCATACCTTGCTTTGTCAGACATATCACAATGGTGTTGTGCCACTTAGTACAGCGCGTGTACTTTAATACAGTCTATACAGTCCTTTTTTATACTGACATATGTAAAAGTAGTTTGCGCATGAATGTGCTCGCCTTCCGCACGAAGAATCACTTGCATTCCAGGTAGCAGAAAATTCTCATTGTGCCGGTTTTGATCATACAAATGTAGCGCGAGAGTCTATGGTGAAATTGCGGTTATATTATTTTGCGTCGATAATATCGGCTTGCAAGGCTAGGAATTGAGCCGTTGTAAGTTTGGATACGCCGGCAAAATCCCGCCTGATTATGTGACATTTAGAAACAGCTGATTCGTTGTTCCAATGAGAGTTTAACGGCAAAAAGGTGACTAGCGTTTTTGACGCACCTGTCGCATTCCGAAGAAATTAGAAAACGATTGTGTTATTCTTTCGATGCGCGCTAAATAACTGTAGACTTCCACAATTATTCCGTAGCTCTCCCGTACTGCGCCCCTTGTACACCACAGCAATTTCTGTAGGCTTAGCCCATCAACCTCGACGGTTGATGGATTTAACCTCGACGGCACTGCAATTATGGCCACGGTAGCTAGTTACCACCACAACCTCATATGCGCTGGGCAGGTGAAGAGGTGAAGACAAGCTAGAGTGTGCAAAGCAATGAAGCTTCCGATATTTGCGATGCATTTATGTGTAGGCTCACGGGGAGAGATACCGACGCGGATTGCTACTTCGAAATAAACACTGAATCAATAACCACAACGGAGAGTCATAACAGGTATGGTTCAAGGGAATTTTTCTCGTACTCACAAAATCTATATGTCTGTCTTACGGACAGGTTTTCCCTGTTGCCGCCACCGGAGGTGAATGGAAATATTTGTCGGTTCAACAAACCTACACGTGCGTGCGAAATCCCCACCCTTGTATTCGATTCCTTATAATAGTGGAGCCATATTTCCGTTATACCTTCGAGGCAGTGCAACCTTGAAGCAGGTGCAGTATCTTATAGTTGCACCTGTGCATGTTGTCGGCGGCTCACTGAAAATTGCGAACGAGGCTGAAGGTTCTTCAGACTAAGCCAAGTTGGCGGTTAAAGAGCGATTGTAGCGAACAATCCGCAGCATAACGAATAAAGGGCAAGCATTGAAGAACTACATTCGCCTGGCGAAGAAGGTTTTCTTTTGGCGCAGCCCCCGTACGTGCTCGGTTATCTTACCCCGTTGAGCCTTTCCGCCCCACATGACTGTTATTGAAAGCGGTTTTCGTATACTGCTACTCATTTAAATACATCTTTACTCTATCACCAACAACCTTAGCATCGGCAACACTTACACCAACTATATGAATACCACGCACGATCGCCAACGGGGCACCATCGACATAAAACGACAGCCTTGGAAACACAAATGTATCTAGAAGTTGTTACGCCATTCCTCAGTGCCAGCGTGGTGATGCGGGGTAGTCGTTAGCGTGTTTGGTTGGCACGCGCAGTACCCGGCTTCAAGTGGCAGTGTTTTCATGTTTGTACAATGTCCGTTTCAATGGTTGTGTGCTTTGTATTATCAATTTCCTTTTATTGTATTATCAATTAGTTTAATATGTGTTTCTAATTTTTATCAGATAATGTCCACCTATGCAAACATTCAGTGCAAGAATTGAGTTATGTTGCCTTCAAAAGGCTGTTTTTAAAAATTCCTCAAATCCTAAAAATGATCAACCTGTGTATAGCGTGCTTTCGATACCGCCTAGTACGCGACAACATTTATGATTTTTGTCAATTCAAAGTGGCCCACACACAGAAAGCCGTCTTGGCGACAAAAAGGATCATTGCAGAGTGGCACATACCCAGCGACCAAAGTTAGTCCGATGGTTGCATTTTAGCCTTATTCCCTCTGCCCAGTGCCACGCGGCATTCACGTCGGCTTGGTAGGCGCTTGCACATTGTTCTGCTGAATGGCCTGAAAGAAAACTTGGTGTTTTACACTGGTTGTCAAGATTGTTTCACTGACCCAAAGAGACCTTATATTTATAGCACTCAAAAGGAACAAAATAAACAGGATGCACCAAGATTATCGCGTCGATTATATTGAAATACTAAAATGTTGAACAACGTTGAACAAAAAAATCAGGATTAGCATAGTCCTTTATCCACGCACAGGCGAATAAAAGGTTACATAAAGCTGTGCATGTTATCATGTCTTTAGAGTACTTCGTTAGGGGAATATTTGAGAGTGCTAAAGTCTGTGCATGTAACGTAGTTCGAATTCCACAAACACCATTGTAATTATGATCTCATAGAAAAAAGTAGGGTCGTACATCACACAGCAGTTAAATCAAAAATTATGCATATAATCCATGTGCACTGTCCCTTCTGTACTAACACAAAACTTAAATTACCTCGTACTTATTATAATATCAATTTTTGCAATTTATACATTAACTTTAAAGTGACCGCTCGTTCATCCCTACCCATATCGCCTATAATCGCCTCTTGTCAGGTTCCTCGAAGTGGGTGAACGCAGTTATTTGATGACAAGGAAGGCAAATGAAAATAAGGTGGTGGTCTTTGCAGTGAGGGAAAGCTGCTATGCAGGAGCTGAGTTCATAGACGAAGGGTTCGCTGAAATCGACTGCCTCTATTTACGACCTTTTCAATGGCATAGGGAGCAATTTTCAGTTACATTGTGGAAATGCTATTTCACGTGCGATTTTTTTCTTTCATCAAGCAGGGAAGCTTTTCAAGCATTTCATACAATTGCTCTTAACCTGTAGAAAAACTTGCCTTGAGCAGTTTTCAAATGTTGTTTCAGTTAACTAATAGCTGACGTCCACGGACTCGTTGACGTCTAAATATTAACGTGTGTAAGCGTGTTCTCAACTTCTTGTTGAATAACTTGGCGCTCTGGTTGTAACAATAAGTAAGCCCACCCGTGAATTAGAGGTAGATAGCCCGTGTATACGCCATGTTTGAAGGTTACGTTTGATCATTGCGCGCTAGCTCAGGCCGACCTCTCTGCCATCTTTCAAATAAATTATATCTCTCTGTCGACTTGTGATGGCAGATAATGCGGCGCAATAATCTTGGTGATGACATTGTCTACCCACGAAGGAGTGGCTTCGCCGGCACTGCTTGGGACGAAAGCGCTAACAGCAAGAGGAGTAGGCGACAGCGACGAAACACGGCACGCCTGTGATGATTAGAGCGTCGCGACAGCTTGGCCTTTCGGGAAAAGTTGAAGACATAGTCCGAAATTCTAGAATAGAAGGCAAGTCTCATTTGCCGCAATAAACACAATGAAATGGACAAAGGAAACTTTGGGTGACAGAGGAGACTGGGACTGGCACTGTCAACATATTCGACATTCGATACATGGGGCTGGGTACGGCGATGCTTCGCACAATGTTTGGTGTTGGATACGAACAAACCCAGCGCAAAATAAAATGGGGCTCGACTGTCTCTTGAAGGTTGAGTGAAGCGGGCAAGTCATGTTCCACATCGGTCAAACAGTCAACTGTAGTTGAACGTTCAGAGAAGAAACTCGTGTCCGGTTATCATGTCTTGAGGACTGCGGCCAACAACATGGATGAAAACGGTTGTGTGGAGGCCACCGACGCTCCCAAGTGAAGCGCACATCCAGAGCGTGGCCGGAGTTAGGCCGCCACGGACAAGGACAGCATGGTACTCGGGGGTGGTGAGGTTTTTCTTTGGCCGTGCCCGGTGGTAAACTCATGATACAAATTTGTATACCTGTGTCATTAACGACGGGAACAGGTAGGTCATCCTTCTTGTTCGTGCGTAGCTACGCCTGAATCAATTCAATTCGCTATAGTTCCGTAATAGAGGTTATATAGGTGTACACCAAGCCGCCTTGTTGTAGAAAACTGTATTCTCTATTTCAGGTTGCCCAATTTTGCGGCTCGATAGCGAGCTTTTCGCACTTTCTCTCAGTGAACCCTTCTTCTGTGTACAAAAAAGACGTATGGTGTAGTCTTGGTTGCATGGTGCGGAATGCTTTTTTGCCTAATAGAAAAAAAGTTTAGTGAAAATACCAATAATCGGGATTGCTATAGCGACAGTCCTGCCACACCCAGATGACTCCAGCAACTCTGTGGCATTTTAGTGCTTCCCCGCAAGGCTGGTGCATCGGTCACATTCACGCGAAGCATTTCAGATAGCACACTTGATTCGAGAGTAGTGGCCGAAGCAGTTTTTTTTACAAACGAGCCTTAAAAAGCTCGCTGAGCACGCTCTCGCGTGCTTGATTCCTCGACGTAACGCAGAAAAATTGCGGAAATAGGAACAGTGGAAACTTAAGTGGAACGCAACTCCTGGCTCAGCAGATTCAGAAAAGACACATTGGCTGTCATGTTTTACTACCACAAAACTACTTGTTCGTAAGCGAAAGATAAAATAAAATGATGCCAAAAATAAATTAATGATGCCATTGCACTTTTAAAATTATACATACACAGGTTATAGCAATGACCTTACAGTATACTAAAATTAGGCTCAATTGTTATTCCTAAGATTAATAAATCCCGCTCATTCTTGCAGTAATATATTTATCAAACCAGAATTGGCGTTCTGTACAAGTTTAATGAAAATCGACCGCCGCTTTTTAAGAACACCGGGATGAGTCAATTATCACTACTGTGGTAATAGTAGATTTTCAATATTTTAATATGGTATCAATAAGTAGTGTAGCTGCATACTTTTTTTTAACTGGCGAGACACCCTTTGAGGATACGACAGTTAATTTCTCACCTTTGTCGCACTAGCGTAAATGGCCCGTCAAACTGCTGAATTGGGGGATAGTGAGATATGCTTACTCAGAAAAAAAAAAGGTTTGGCAGTTTTTCAAAAAATACTGTTGCAACCACAAACCTAAATGTTCTTGGGTAAGTTATTTCAATGCTGGTAGCTTACGAGAAATATATTGGCGCTACACAATATATAGATTGTTGAGTAACAAGTCCTTTATGAAATCTGCTAGGCGCGAAAATGGTCTTCTTAAACTCTATTTAAGTAGAATTTATTTTTCTCTAAATCCGCACGGCATCTTTCAAAACAAGCGTTCATTCCTTTCTACAGAAACTTTTGCGCACTTGAGATTTTGTGTGCTCCAAATACGAAATGGTTGGGACGCTCCTAAGACTGGCCTTAACTCACATTGATACGCCAGTATTTTCAGGAGCAGTATTGCAGATCCAGATTCTAATAAAGGGTAATCTTCGAGAGCTTTATTTCTGCTTTTTCACGCAAGAGCATATAGAGGGCAGGTGGCGATGAATAGCGGTGGTAAAGTGTTCACCGCAACGACGATGCGCGGAGAAGCGGAAGGGCTCGATCGTCATGGCAGGGTGCGCCATTATGAGCACAAAATGCGTCATCCACTTATTGTGATGCGATAGTAACAAAAGGATATAGGAGATGGCGGTTGGTAATATAGGCAGTAGTGGAAAATATGCCTCACACTGTGGCAGTGAAATCAGAATGGCCTGTCCTCCTACATTCTCCAATATACGGTACAACACAAATTGCGAAGCATAGATGGCATTCGAGATGTGGGAGCCAGCTCACTGACAGAAGGTGGAGAATATGCCGGCTGGAATTCTACGTTAGCCCGCACAACGGCCTGATCTAAAGAAATGGTAGATAATTTTCGAGGCTGAATGCCCTCGCAGGACGACGTACCGGTAGTGTTTGGAAGGCGCACGAACTGTTGGGTCATGTGGCGGCTCTTCACGTTTTTCGAAACGCAGGAACCCCTTGAGAATATCGTCTACGGTTGATGATTTCCACGACTAGCAACGTAAAGCAACATCAGCAGTGCAGTTGAAGTTGTGGCCTACATTCTCTGCTTCGGTTACGTTGGTATCAATGCAGCAAAGACGACCTAGAACGTCACACGTGTATACAGCAAATAATTTTTTAGGAGTTTGTGCCTGACAGGAGAGGTCTTTCGAAGTGGTGCACTCGCGATAAACTGATTTCCAGAAGTTGACATGAAGACTCTGCTTGAATACATCCATACTGCATAGATATGCGTCGTGAGCCTCAAGAAAAAGCCGTGTTGTCTCACTCAAGTTGACAACGACATTCTTCTGCATGGCTCTCTGATTGCACCGACTGTTTGTTCAGACTTTGTCCTATGTTTCAAGCCACGCATAGATGTCGGCGTTGTCTCTGCCAGAGAATAAGGCAGGCTCACGGCGGCTTGGTTACGGTCTTTTCAAGTGCTTGTTGAAGAAACCATTGACAATACGGACAATAGAAATGACATGCAAGCGCTTGTGTGTGTATCTTCCAAGTGCAGTGAAGAAGAGGAAGAAGTGCTCTTGCGTCTGTCGCTGTGCGCGCCATCAGCGTTATTGGACTGCCTCGATTGCGTGAGACATCATTGTCTTATAAATCGCCATATCATATTTGCGCTATGTCGCCACTATCATCGCACCACTGACCAATTTGCTTACCACTAGCAGCGGCATCTCCGCGTGGTCAACTTCGTGTGTCGACGCCTTCAAGCAACTACGTCGTCTACTTCTCCGCCGATTCTCCGACACTACGATCCCACAGCGCCCACAGAGCTACACACAGACGCCAGTGGCATCGGACTTCGTGCAGTCCTAGCGCAAAGGAAAGACGGCTAGGAGAAGTACGTCGTCGCATATTCGAGCCGCACTTTAAAGAAGGCAGAAGCCAACTACTCTGTCACAGAGAAAGAGTGCTTGACCATTATTTGGGCTCTCGTCAAATTTCTCCCATATCTGTATGGTCGCCCTTTTGACATTGTTACCGACCACCACGCCCTTTCGTGGCTGTCCTCGTTGAAAGTTCCGTCAGGTCGCCTTGGACGCTGGGCAATTCGCTTACAAGAATATGACATCCGCGTTGTCTACCGATCAGGGAGAAAGCAAGCACTCTGACGCTGATGCGCTTTCCCGATCACCGATACTTTTCGATGTGGCTTCAGTGTCAACGCCCTTCGCATCCATGTCGACCATCAACGTCGCTGATATGCCGGCCGAGCAGCGTAAGGATCCCCTGCTTACAACTATGCTGAATTTCCTCCATGATCCATCCATCACACCCTCTTCTCGAACACTTCATCGTAAATCCGCTCACTTTGCTGTCCGCGACAACGTCTTTAACCCCAGAAATTATTTGCCTGATGGACGCAAATGGCTGCTTGTGATACCACGACACATGTGTGCTGACATATGTGCTTATTTCCATGCCGCTCCTCATAATGGTCATGCCGGCGTTCTGAAAACGTACACTCGGCTGAGGCAGCGTTTCTACTGGCACGGCATGTATCACTTCGTGCACCAGTACGTACGCGCTTGCACGGCGTGCCAAAGGCGCAATATTCAACAGCGCCCTCCAGTCGAGTTACAGCCGCTCCACTAACCGGCCCGGCCATTTGATCGCGTCGGCATAAACCTATACGGACCACTTCCCTGCAGTTCCTCGGGTAACCGATGGACAATTGTAGGTGTCGACCTTTTGACGCGCTAAGACGAGACTGCCGCACTTTAGGTGGCTTCTGCGCGTGATGTTGCCTTCTTCATCTTTCCGAACTTCATTCTTCGACATGGAGCACCACGCGAGCGGCTCAGCGACTGGGGGCGTGTGTTCCTGTCCGAAGCAATCCAAGCACTTCTCGCTGCATGCAGCACCGTTCACCACAAGTCTACCGCCTACCACCCACAAACGAACGGCTTGACAGAGAGGTTCAACCGCACACTCGGTGACAAGTTGACTATGTACGTTGCCTCGGACTACAGTAACTGGGACACTGTTTTGACGTTCGTAACGCATGCCTATAATACGGCCACACAAACTACCACTGGCTTTTCGCCATTCTTTCTGCTATATGTCCACGACCCCTCGTGTACAATGGACACACTGCTCCCATACCGACCCGACGCTTCTGAATGCACCCCAGTGTCTGAAGCCGCCAAATACGCAGAGGAGTGTAGGCAGCTCGCCTGTACCCTTACGACCGCCGCCCAAGGTCGCCAAAAGCTGCGGCCCGACAGAAACGTGCCTACACTACATTTTCCGTCTGGTTCCCTTGTTTGCTCTTCGTCGCCGGTCGTAACGTCGATATCGGCGTACAAAATCTGTCCATGACCTTAGGGCGGCCAGGAGGATGCAAAAGAAGATTCAGGGTCGCATGGATAGATTAGCATCGGAACGTCGGGCAACGTTTTGCCAGAAACTAGAACCCCGGAAGCCACTGTCTCACATTTGGAAAACGGTGCAAGGTCTGCGTTGCCTTCCGGAGCAGCGTTTTCCATTCAAGGCGCTCGCGCTCTTCCAAGGGCGGCAAGACATCGATGTCGCAGAAGACTTTTGTGCGAGGATCGCCGAGCAAGCGACTCGTCCAGATCCTCTAGCCCAAGGTGACGTCCCCCATTCCCGTGATTGCCGCATGGACCTTCCTTTTACAATGGAGGAGCTCGAGGCGGCCCTAGCTCTCTGCAGACGCTCTTCATCTCCGGGTCCAGATGGTATATCATAACGAGCCTTCTGCTATCTTGGAGAATCCGCACGGAAAGAATTGTTCAGTCTTTACAACTCCTCATGGCAAGAGGGAAACGTTCCTGACGAATGGAAAGTAAGCCGCCTGGTGCCACTCTTGAAGCGGGGCATATCCCAACTCGAGCTCACCTCTTACCGCCCAATAGCGCTGACCAGCTGTGTAGGAAAGATAATTGAACGGATGATCCTTGGCCGCCTGGAATGGTACCTTGAGCACTACAAGATTTATCCGAATTCCATGGCTGGTTTCCGATGTGACCGCTCTTCCATCGACAATGTAGTTGACCTCGTTTTATATGTTCAGCACGAAAGGTCCCGTAAGCGTTTATCTGCAGCTGTATTTTTAGATGTAAAAGGCGCATACGATAACGTACTACATGAGGCCATTCTCGATGCTCTTGCAACGGTTGGCCTAGGTGGTCGAGTCTTTTTATGGATTGCAAGTTACCTATCTGCAAGATCATTCTTTGTGTTAACTGACGATGGCCCGACTACGCGACGCTATACCAGCAGAGGCGTTCGTCAAGGCGGTGCTCTCAGTCCGACGCTATTCAACCTCGCTCTTCTTGGACTTGCTGAATACTTACCAACTACCATCAAGATTTCAATATACGCAGACGACATCTGTGTCTGGACTTCGGCAGTCACACGCCCACAGATACGTGCGCGGCTTCAAAGAGCAGCAACTTTGACAGCGAGCTACTTGTGTAAACAAGGTCTCAGCATATCACCAGAAAAATGCGCACTAGTGGCATTTACTCGTAAACCAATGACGCCTTATGTCATCTCAATCAATAGGCGGACCATTTCCTATGTCAGAACCCACAGATTTCTTGGCGTAATCATTGACCGAGACCTCTATTGGAGCCCGCACGTGGCTTACATGAAACGGCGCCTGACAGCAATTTCCCAGTTGTTTAAATACTAGACAGGAAAGACGTGGGGGATGTCAGTAGACACAATGATGAAACTCTACAGAGCTCTCTTTCTCGGTTTTTTAAGATATAGTCTACCTGTACTGAACAACGCTTGCAAGACAAATATTCGTGTTCTGCAGGCAGAACAAGCTCAAGCACTCAGAGTTTGCCTTGGTTTGCCCAGACGCACGTCAACAGAGGCAACTATTGCGATTGCTGAGGACCAGCCGATGCAAACTCACATTACGGTGGAAGCCCTGAGAACGCACATCAGACATTTTGCACGTGCCCCCTATCACCACCTTGCAACACTACCTTCAGACAGGAGCCAAGCATCGTTCTGTAAAACTATCATCAAGTACAACGACAAACTTCCCTGGGGCTTCACCGCTGCATCTAAACCATCGATGCCCCCTTGGTGTCTCATTAGCGCCACAGTACATCTCAGTGTACCAGGAATCAAGAAAAAATCTGAGCTATCGTCACCTGTGCTGAAACAACTGTCTCTGCTTCTTCTACACGAGAGGTATGCGGACAGTGTACATATTTATACTGATGGTTCCAAAAACCTCCAATGTTCGTCCGGTGCTGTGGTTGTCCCAGCAAGAGCTACTACCATCAGATTCAGGACTGACCACCCAACGACATCGACATCTGCGGAACTAGCTGCTCTTCGCGCTGCACTTTGTTTCGTAAATCGGCAACCACCTCGACAATGGTCAATATTCAGTGACTCTAAGGCAGCCCTACAATCTGTGCTATCAGCTCTGCGTCGCAGGCCATACGAACAGCTCGTATTCGATATTAGGCACCTACTCCATACATCACATATGAAAGGACACCACGTGGCGTTTCAGTGGCTTCCAAGTCACTGCGATGTCATAGGGAACGAAGACGCCGATAATGCCGCTCGGGCAGCTCTTGACGACACACAGGAAGAGGCCATACCACTCTCACGGTCCGACGCTGCCAGCAGACTTCGAGTGCTTGCCCAGTCACGGTCCGACGCTGCCAGCAGACTTCGAGTGCTTGCCCAGGAGATCACGCTCTCTCTATGGTGCCCACCCAGCGTCCAGACCAACCGGAGCAATCGTCACTACCACATGCCCTCTTTGATGCATCTCTGTATGCCATCTGCACTCCGCCGAAGAGAGGCCACTATGCTTTATCGCCTATGGCTAGGGGTGGCATTCACTAAATCTTATTCATTTCTGATTGGAATGGCCGACAACGCTCTTTGCGATGCCTGTCTTTGCGAGGAGACGCTGGAACACATTCTATGCGACTGTCCTGAATATAATGTTCAGAGAGAGTCCCTGGCGTCCGTACTAGCGCACTTTGACAACAGACCAATGTCAGCTGAAGTGATTTTCACATGTCGTCGACAGAAGACATCGCAGCTGAAGGCGACGAAGGGACTATTTCGGTTTTTAAAAAGCAACGGGCTTGGACAAGCGGCTGTGACAGTGATGTCAGGTACCACGCAAGAGTGACGGACTGTGACTGACGATGTGTGTGCTGTGCTGTGTGCTCTCTCTCTCTCTCCTCCCCATCTTTCATTCCCCCTCATCCCGCTCCCATGTGTAGGGTAGCAAACCGGTTGTGCTGAACTGGTTAACCTCCCTGCCTTTCCTTCTCCACTCTTTCCTTCCTTCCTTTCCTTGCTTGGTTGTGGGTCCCACCTCCCAGCCCTGGCCTTTCAACCAAACTACTTGCACGCTATGATGGCCCCTACCGCGTCATCGACGGTACCTCGGCTTTCATCTACGTTGTCGAGCCTGTGACGCCATCGCACGACCTTAGACATCGCGGACTTGACACGGTTCATGTCAGCCGACTTAAGCCATACTATGACCCCCTGATCCTATACCTACGCCGTAGGTCGCCAGGATGGCTCATCTTCTCTCCCGGCGGCCATAGTAGTTAAGAAGAAGAAGTGCTCTTGCGTCTGTCGCTCTGCGCGCCATCAGCGTTCGTGGACTACCACAATTGCGTGAGACATCATTGTCTAATAAATCATCACACCACACAATGATCGTCTTGTCTAATGTTTTTGCGCTAAACAATCAAAAATCATGAGCGATTCCACTCCGTGAAGATGGTTGACCAGCGAGGCTGTTTAGCACACGACGCAGAGTACACGACTTGCGTCGTCTTGCATGGGGAACCGCTTGCAGCTGGCCTCTCGAGAACAATCTTCATCGGTATTTGCCGCTGCAGCAGCCGCCGATTGCATTCTAGCACCTGTTCTCTCCGTCGCGCTTCGTAGAAGCGCTGCTTCTTGGGAGTGCGTACTTTAAACGACCTCCGCATTACGACGAGGGAAGGGAAATTCATAATGAAGAAAGGCAGATTGTATTACCGACAATGCACGACGGTGCAGCCGCCTCTGAATAATGGAAAGAAACTAGGCACGCACGAGCACGAGCTTGGAACGACGAAAAGAGAGGGCAGTGTGAGCGTGGACATGGCCGATGCGGGCCGCATAGCCGTAAATCTTTGAAACATGTTTATTATCTACAAGAGAGTATACTGATCTTGAAAACGGTGCCTATAGATAACTAATTTGCTCAAATGCATATACTAGTGCAACAGTAAATGCAGAAAGAAGTATAGCTGTCGCGGCCGCATCTATTTGCTGCCCTGGCGACTGCTGCACCCTGTGCTGGCCCGCCTTGTCAGTTTGTTCACACTACTGATGCACATTGTCTAATTGCGTGTGCCTTCCTTCGTAAGACACCTTACATGCTCGAATTGCTTCATTCGACGTTTTGGTTTGCATGGGACAGGAGTGTGAGCGAACGAACTTGCGAGCGATACGCAGCCTCTGACCGCATACGACTTCCTTGAATGTATGTGCGCTCGGAAAACTTCATACAGTCATTAGGGATTACTGAAGAAATTGGTTTGCACTATGCTTTTTCGGTTTACGCGAACACTAGTTGTCAAAGCGCGACAGTGCGCGAGCAAAGGAATTTAAAACTGCGCGCCGTTCAATGACGTACGGCAGCGATGGCAGCTGCCGATTGAGCCAGTAGGCAGAAGTCAACCGTGCCAATACGACGTTTAATAAATTGAAGATACTTAGCAATATACGCACACTAATGTCCCCTGCCACCCTGAGTTATCAATTGTTTTGCGAGAACCATCACTAGCATACTTGTTCATCTTAACACTTCAATCCTACCACGAAAAACAGAAGTTAACGCAGACGCTCCGTGCTTCACAGGGACGGATCGCACTTCGTAGCAGCTCTTAGTGTTCCTGTCTATTGTGGGATCCCATTTCGATAGGCATACGCACGTCACAAGCCATAAAAATTCCATGAGCGTTACTGTACCTAGCAGCTGGTTCGCACAGTGAGCAATATGTGAAAAAAACTAACAATGGTTCTAGCTGATTGAAAACATGTAGCGATTAGCCTTCGAGTAGCTCTCTTTGCACAGCCGGCATGTTCACGGCATGAGTCAATTATCTTGTTCAGACTGGAAGTTTTTCCGAGGAGGCCAGTGAACGAACCGCGTCATTCAAGATATATAAAGGAATTCATAGGCCTCTTGTTGTATTAGTGAGTGATTGAACATCCTCTGCGAAAGCCCGGAGACATTCGGTGCTTGTACGTTAGCCGTAGTATGAAAGAAAAAAATGACATTCATCTGGTTGTAGCACGAGGCCACAAATGAAACAATCGGTTTCTTGAAACTAAAGATTTGCCATTCAATAAAAAGTTTGCTGATTTAGGGGAGAAAACAGGAATGACACCTTTTTGCTGCTATTGGTAGATGTACCACAGAGCTAACCAGAACCATAGTAGATTGCAGAGCAAGGACCGATTATTTAAAAACGGAAAGCACGGGGGACACTGAGTTTTAAAATAAATATTTGGTTGAAATCCGCATGGTGAAGGAAGTTTCATGCAAGGGAAAGATATCATCTGTCATTTAGCCGTTTTCTTTAAAAGCAAAATGAAGGAAAGTTTTTTATATAATATACGCGTGCATCGGATAACCCTGGGTGGTCAATTCGAAGTGGCTCTCATGACACACATTGCGATGCCAGGCCGTTAAACGTTATAATTTATTTTGAGTATTTTTATAGGCAGACAGGCAGAATAACTAATCTTTGGACAAAATGGAACTGCATCACTAAGCAACGCATGTGCAGGCTGCTTGAGAACTGGCACATGAACTGTCAACTGACTTTGATTCTAACACCGCTATACATTCACCACGCAACAGCATCGGAAAAAATGCCACATAATACATAAGGTTAACAAATAGCATCTTCAAGAAAAAATAAATACGATACTACCTTTTCTTCATACCACTGCAAAATTAGTGCATTTCAGAACCATAAACTGGTGTTTAGACAGACAAAAAGAAAACAGAACATAAACAATAAAAGAGGAAGGAAGTTTTAAAAAACTTACACTTTTTAGACTGCAAAAATGAACACACTCTAGTTTATTTGAAAGACATTACAGTTAGCACGAGTTAAGTCGTAGGCTCGGTTCGAGCGGTGAAATAAATGTTATGCGTAAATGTCCAATGACCCACTGAGCGAAATGCAGCTCCACTAACGTGAAACCTGTGGAGGTGCGAAGCATGCAGTGAGGCACCGCTGATGGGCTGATACGGCCTTAAGCATAACCCCGTAAACGTGGCCTCTCCATTACGACGACAGAAAAGAAGTGAAATTCTACGCTGGAATGATGAGCGGCAACGCAGACAGCTGTGGAAGACGACGACGAATGCGGGAGCGCTCGGCACGGGGGACGCTCGTCACGAGCTCGTGCCGAGCTTGTGCCGCTGGCTTACCGTGACGACAACGATAGGAGACGCTTACAGCCCAAGCGCATAAGGTGCTTCGCACCTAAAAAAACTAAACGCAGTACAGAAAATACAGGTTTGTTGGTTGATAAATGATAAAGGGGAGATACGTTGGGTTACATATGCAGCTATTTGCACACTAAAATTTTAGAGATCAAGAATTTGTCATTTTGTAAAGTGCTATCTGAATTATTGTTTATGCTTGAAGGAAGATCGTATCACTCATAGCACACTTGAGAACAGTGTTAGCGTCGGCCTATATACAGGGTGTTTCAGCGAACACTTTCAAAAATTCTTAAAGGTTGCCTGTGGCAGATAGCACAATTCTAGTTAATGAGCTTGTCTACTCGAAGAGGCGGACATTGCTTGCACAAGAAATTGAAATGCATAATCGAAAAATTAGCAGAAATTCACTAATTAGGTTTTTAACTAATTACCTGATGGCTCATATTGCAATGTACAAATTGTAGCCGTGGAGTTCGCAAGGCGGATCCACTTGGAACGAATCCTCGGGATGACGCCAGTTTCGAGATATTAATTCCCGAACTTTGCGGAGGAATGCATTGGCGTTCCAGTTAAGTTCTTAACAAAACGTCGCTTTATGCATTGAAGAACAAAATTAACTTAGCCGCCAATGCATTTCTCCGCAAAGTTCGGGAATTAATATCTCGAAACTGGCGTCATCCCGAGGATTCGTTCCAAGTGGATCCGCCTTGTGAATTCCCCGGCTACAATTTGTAAATTGCAATATGGGTCATCAGGTAATTAGTTAAAAACTTAATTAGTGAAATTCTGCTAATTAGTAGATTATGCATTTTAATTTTTTGTGCAAGTAATGTCCGCCTCTTCGATTTGACCAGCGCATTAGCTAGAATCGGGCTATCTGCCACAGGCAACCTTAAATAAATTTTGAAAGTGTTCGCTGAAACACCCTGTATACATATCTTCGACAGGCAACCATAAATGCTGTGGACACGGTCTCATGACAAATAGGAAACAAACATTTACTTTATAATACGTAACGAAGTGCGAACAATTTTTTTCATAAGATCAAGGTGATTGAGGTCGGTATAATATGTAACTTGCTAAAACATGGACACAGTATTGATGTTCGGGAATAATGAAATGAAAATTGAGCGATATCTCAGGCGCGTAGGTAATAAGATTTAATATGTCTTTAAATAACTATAATCTCACCGTATGGCTTATCGTAAATCGGAAATGCAATGACCATCGAATATTGTCTTGTAATTTCACTCCTACGAAATAAATTTTGATACAGGCTGTCATAGTTGAGATTTAATGTAAGTGTATACACTGAAAGGAATAATAATTACAAAGAATACTGTCGCCGTCCATTATTGGACATTGACAATTCGGAAGACTTTATTTAATAATTTTCTGAAGTACAACCAACTGTTTACCAAATGTATGAGACCACACACATTGCCAGAGAAGAAAAAAAAACACTAAAGTAATTTGTTCAGAGTACTCTAATAGGGCTGCGGGGTTAAAAATTATATCATGAAAAATGTCACAGTACTGTTGTTATTGCAAGGATGACGGTGGCCTTCGTGAGAAAGATCACTGGAAGCTCTGACAGTATATAGACCGCCATCATTACAATATTGCTTTTCTCTGTAAATGGCGTGTAAATATATCTTCAAATAAACGGTAAGTATAGTGGAGATGCGAACATAGGCGCAAGACGGAACTTTTCAGATAATGTGTTCTGGTCATTTCCGCCATGCCGTCGGACGCCAATGCTGCTTTAACCGCAAAGCCTGAAGAGCCAAAAATGTTGATCCTTGTAAGAGTTGACTTTTCCCCTCCTTGGTTCCACGACCCTTTCCAGCTAAGCTGTTTTTGACTACGGTTCCGTGGATTTTCAACACTGTAACCGAAAACTCAGTTCCCGAATATGATGCAAAATCACTTTATTCTAAGCAAAACCTTATGTCTGATCAATTGGATATGTATTTTGAGTAAATTAGTTGTCGAAAGGCTCAATGTTCAAGTTCGGTAGATTCTCTGGTAGATAATAAAGGTTCATCAAAGATTTACCGTCGTGCATTGTCGGCAACACAAGTTGTCATTCTTCGTTATGAATTTCGCTTCCCTCGTCGTAATGGGGAGGCCGTTTAAAGTATGCACTCCCAAGAAGCAGCGCTTCCACGAAGAGCGACGGCGAGAACAGGTGCGAGAATGCAATCGGCGGCGGCTGGCGGCAAACGCCGATGAAGATTGTTCTCGAGAGGCCAGCAGCAAGTGGCTCACCATGCAAGACGACGCAAGTCGTGTGCTCTGCGTCGTGTGCTAAACAGCCTCACTGGTCAACCACCTTCACAGAATGGAAAGGCTCATGATTTTTAAGTGTTTAGCGCAAAAACATTAGACAAGACATCATTGGCAGAGACACACACAAACGCTTGCATGCCATTTCTCTTGTCCGTATCGTCAAACGTTTCTTTGCTAAGCAGTAGAAAAATGTCACAGTTTCGCCCTAAGGGCGAAGCAATGAATGCGATAGCAACACAGCAATGTCATACGAAGTAAGGTGAGCGGCTTTGGTAGCAACAACACGCAGAACTGTTGTCGACGCCATCGGCGTTTTGCCCGCGTTAGCTCAAAATGCGTGCGGCGTTGGTGACTGTTGCTGGAGCCTCTGATATAAATAGGCACTTGGTGCCGCAGCTAAACGTCGCCTCCCTTCCCTCCCCCTCCCCCACGGCCTCTCGCGCGTCCGAAGAAGGCGCGTTTGCTCTACATATATGGTGATTGTAAAGGAGAAAAGAGACGCCTACTTCTGCAGCCCTTAAGCGAGCACGGCGCAGAACGCGCGTTTGTTCTCCGCCGTGCGTTCACTCCCCGTGAAAGACGCGCCCCTCGCGCCCTTTCACTCGCACATACAGCGTTCGGCGCGCAGCGACGATTTCATCTCCAAATGACGTCATACGGAACCTCACGGCGACGGCGACGGCGACGGCGACGGCAGAAATCTGCTTTTGAGTGTCCATATAATTGCTATCGCAATAAAAAATTGTAACCAAGCCGCCGTGGGCCTGCCTCTTTCTCTGGCACAGACAGCGTCGACATCTATGCGTGGTTTGAAACATAAGAGAAAGTCTGAACAAACGGTCGGTGTAATCAGAGAGCCATGCAGATGAATGTCGCTTTCAACTTGAGTGAGACAACACGGCTTTTTCTTGGGACTCGTGAGGCAGACTCGCGAGACAGACACGAAAGTTCTGCAAGCTGAACTTTCCTGTCAGCTTATGAAAATCAGTTCGTCCCGAGCAACCCCTTCAAATCACCTCGCCTGTCAGGCACGAACTCCTGAGAAATTATTTGTGGTATACACTCTTGATGTTCTAGCTCTTCTTTGTGGCGTTGGTACCAAGGTGACCAAAGCAGAGAACGTAGGCCACAACTTCAAATGCACTGCAGATGTTGCTTTAGATTGCTAGTGGTTGAACTCATCAACCGTAGACGATATTCTCAAAGAGTTTCAGCGTTTGGAAAAACGTGAATAGCCACCACATTATCGATTAGTTCGTGCGCCTTCCAAACACTGCCGCTACGTCGGCCAAGGACAGTATTCAGCTTCGCAATCCACCTAGCTTTTTTTAGTTCACGCCATTGTCCCTGAAGGGCAGGATAATGTAGAATTCCAGCCGGCATTTTCTCCACCTTGTGTTAGTGAGCTGGCTCCCACATTTCGAATGCCATCTATGCTTCGCCATGGTTGTTATACCAGATATTGGACAATGTAGGAGGACAAGCTATTTTGATTTCACTGCCACAGTGTGAGGCATATTTTGCACTACTGCCTGTCACCAACAGTCAACACATACACAATCTTTTGTAACTATCGCATCACAATAAACGGATGACGCATTTTATACTCATAATCACGCACCCTTCCATGACGATCGAGCCCTTCGGCTCCTCCGCGCATCGTCGTTACGGTCACCACTTTACCGTCGCTTTTCGTCACCCAAGCCCTCACTATGCCCTTTCCGTGAAAAAGGAGAAATAAAGCTCTCGAAGATTACCCTCTATTTGTACCTCGATCAGCAATACTGCTCCTAAAACTACCGACGTATCCACGAGAGTTAAGGCCAGACTTAGGAGGGTCCCGACCATTTCGTACTTGGAGCGTAAAAATCTGAGTTGGGAAGAAGTTTCTGTAGAAAGGAATGAACGTTTGTTTTGAAAGAGGCCGTGCGGAATTGCAGAAAAATAAATTGTACTTAAATAGTGGTTCAGAAGAGCATTTTTGCGCCTAGCTGATTTCATAAACCCGAGGATTGTTACTCAAAAATATGAATATTGTGTAGCGCCAATATGTTTCTTGTAATGTCACAGCATTGCAATAACCTAACCAAGAAAATTTAAGTTTATGGTTGCAACAGTATTTCTTGAAAAACTGCCAAACTTTTTTTTTCTGAGCAAGCGTATCTCACTATACCAGAATTCACCGGCTTGACAGGCCATTTACGCTAGTGCTACATAGCTGAAAAATTTACTGTCGTATCCTCAAAGAGTGTCTCGCCAATTAAAACGAAGTATGCTGCTACACTACTTATTTATTTTATGATGAAATATTGAAAACGCCACCATTACTACAGTAGTGGTAATTGACTCATCATCGGTGTGCTTAAAAAAGCAGCGATTGATTTCCATTAAATTTTACAGAACGCCCACTTCGGTCTGATAAATTTAATACTGCAAGAATAAGCGGGATTCCTAAATCTTAAGAGCAACATTTGAGCCTTATTTAAGTCTACTGTAAGGTCATTGCTATAACCTGTGTATTTCTTAGCTTTAAAAGCGAAATGGCATCATTACTTGCGAACACGTAGTTATGTGGTAGTAAAACATGACACCTAATGTGTCTTTTCTGAATCTGCTGAGCCAGGAGTTACGTTCAACTTAAGTTTCCACTGTTCCTATTTCGGTAATTTTTCTGCGTTACGTCGAGGAATCAAGCACGCGAGAGCGCGCTCAGCCAGCTTATTAAGGCTCATTTGTAAAAAACTGCTTCTGCCACTACTCTCGAATTGAGCATGTTATCTGAAATGCTTCACGTGAATGTGACCGATGCACCAGCCTTGCGGGAAAGCACGATGACGCCACAGCGTTGGAGGAGTCATCTGGGTGGTGCCGGACCGTCGCAATAGAAGTCCCGAATACTTCTTATTTTCACTAAACTTTTTATCTATTAGGCAAAAAAGCATTCCGCACCATGCAACCAAGACTACAACATACGCCTTTGTTGTGCACAAAAAAGGATCACTGAGAGAAGGTGCGAAAAGCTGGTTATCGAGCAGCAAAATGAGGCAACCTGAAATAGAGAATACAGTTTTCTACAACAAGGCGGCTTGGTCTACACCTATACAACCTCTATTACGAAATCAAGGTGAATTGAATTTATTCAGGCGTGGCAACGCACGAATAGGAAGGGTGCCCTACCCGTTTCCGCCGTAAATGGCAGAGGTGCACAAATTTGTATCGTGAGCTACCCATCGTGCACGCCAAAGAAGATCCTCACAACCCCCGAGTACGATGTTGTCCGTGTCGCTGGCGCCGGAACTACGGCCACGCTCTGGATGTGCGCTTCAAGTGGGAGCGTTGGTGGCCTCTACACAACGATTTTCATCTACGTTGTTGGCCGCAGTCCTCAAGGCCTGATAACCGGACACGAGTTTCTTCTCGTTCTGAACGTTCAACTACAGTTGACTGCTTGACCGATGTGGAACATGACTTGCCCGCTTCACTCAACCTTCAAGAAACAGTCGAGCCCATTTTATTTTGCGCTGGGTTTGTTCGTATCGAACACCAAACATTGTGCGAAGCATCGCCGTACCCAGCCCCATGTATCGAATGTCGAATATGTTGACAGTGCCAGTCCCAGTCTCCTCTGTCACCCAAAGTTTCCTTTGTCCATTTCATTGTGTTTATTGCGGCAAATGAGACTTGCCTTCTATTATAGAATTTCGGACTATGTCTTCAACTTTTCCCGAAAGGCCAAGCTGTCGCGACGCTCTACTCATCACAGGCGTGCCGTGTTTCGTCGCTGTCGCCTACTCCTCTTGCTGTTAGCGCTTTCGTCCCAAGCAGCAGCGACGCAGCCACTCCTTCGTGGGTAGACAATGTCATCACCAAGATTATTGCGCCACATTATCTGCCATCACAAGTCGACAGAGAGATATAATTTATTTGAAAGATGGCAGAGAGGTCGGCCTGAGCTAGCGCGCAATGATCAAACGTAACCTTCAAACATGGCGTATACACGGGCTATCTACCTCTAATTCACGGGTGGGCTTACTTATTGTTACAACCAGAGCGCCAAGTTATTCAACAAGAAGTTGAGAACACGCTTACACACGTTAATATTTAGACGTCAACGAGTCCGTGGACGTCACCTATTAGGTAAATTGAATCAAAATTTGAAAACTGCTCAAGGCAAGCTTTACTACAGGTTAAGAGCAATTGGATGAAATGCTTGAAAAGCTTCCCTGCTTGATGACAGAAAAAAAAGCGCACGTGAAATAGCATTTCCACAATGTAACTGAAAATTGCTCCCTATGCCATTGAAAAGGTCATAAATAGAGGCAGTCAATTTCAGCGAACCCTTCGTCTATGAACTCAGCTCCTGCATAGCAGCTTTCCCTCACTGCAAAGACCACTACCTTATTTTCATTTGCCTTCCTTGTAATAAAATAACTGCATTCACCCACTTCGATGAACCTGACAGGAGGCGGTTATAGGCGATCTGGGTAGGGATAAACGAGCGGTCATTTTAAAGTTAATGTAGAAATTGCAAAAAATTATATTATAATAAATACGAGGTAATTTAAGTTCTGTGTTAGTACAGAAGGGACAGTGCACATGGGTTATATACATAATTTTTGACTTTAACTGCTGTGTGACTTACGACCCTGCTTTTTTCTATGAGATCATAATTATAATGGTGGTTGTGGAATTTGAACTACGTTACATGCACAGACTTTAGCACTCTCAAATATTCCCCTAACGAAGTACTCTAAAGACATGATAACATGCACAGCTTTATGTAACCTTTTATTCGCCTGTGCGTGGATAAAGGCCTATGATAATCCTGATTTTTTGTTCAACGTGGTTCAACATTTTATTATTTCAATATAATCGACGTGATAATATTAGTGCATCATGTTTATTTTGTTCCTTTTGAGTGCTATAAATATAAGGTCTCTTTGGGTCAGTGAAACAATCTTGACAACCAGTGTAAAACACCAAGTTTTCTTTCAGGCCATTCAGCAGAACAATGTGCAAGCGCCTACCAAGCCGACGTGAATGCCGCGTGGCACTGGGCAGAGGGAACAGGGCTAAAATGCAACCATCGGACTAACTTTGGTCGCTGGGTATGTGCCACTTTGCAATGATGCTTTTTGTCGCCAAGACGGCTCTCTGTGTGTGGGCCACTTTTAGAGGACAAAGATCATAAATATTGTCTCGTACTAAGCGGTGTCGAATGCGCCTTATACACACGTTGATCATTTGTAGGTTTTAAGGAATTTTTAAATATAGCCTGTTGCAGGTAACATAACTCAATCCTTGCTCTCATTGCTCATATAGGTGGACATTATTTGCACAAAATAAGAAACACATTTTGAACTAATTGTCAAACATTTACTAATTATCCTGTAAAATAATTTCCTCGTGGCATATATTGCAATTAAGAATTGTAGCCGGTGTGTTTGCAAGGTGTATCCACAGGGAATGAATTTCCAGACTGACGCCATTTTCAAAATATGCGCCATCAAACTCACAGTGAAGATGCAACTTTCCACTTACATTTTTAACAAAATGCTCTTCTGTGCATTCAGTACAAAAGTTACTGGAACGCCCATATGTTTCCTTGCGCACTTTTGGAACAAATATCTCGAAACAGGTGTAATCCTGGGGATTCATTTCGAATGGATACGTCTAGCAAACTCGCTAGCTTCAATTCGAACTTTGCAAAATGTGACGCAAAGAAATTAGTTATGATGGATATTAGTGAATGTTTATTATTTTGTTAAATATGTGTTTCGATTGCTCTTGCTAATAATGTCCGCTTCATAGAATAGTCGAGCTCAAGGACAAGAATAATGCCATCTTTGACTGGCGATTTTTAAAAACTTTAAGAACTAATAAGTGATCGCCGTGTATACTCAGACTAGCTTGTCTGAATATACAGGGTGTCCCAACAATCATGCACGAAGAATTGAAAATATGCAACCGTCACGTAGCTGGACATAACCAAGGTAATGCTGTTTGCAGTCGTTTAGAGACACTCTGATTGTGTTTCCATTCCGGCTTATTGCATAATTAGTCCTAAAAATGAATCGAGTACCGATTATTGTAATTAGATAAAAATTGTCAATGAGAAAATTGTAGCGCAAATTAAAAGCTCGAGATACAGCTTTCTGCTGTTCAATAGGTTCTACATATATGTATTTTTCCGAGCGTGAAAATTCTAACACTATCATCATAGCGGCCAATAAACGTCAATCAGGGAGTGTTATAAACGATCACACTCTTGAACTACTAATACTACATCCAAAATTCACCTCTTTAGCATCACACGCCAACCAGTCAGATTGAAAACTGCCTCCGATGTACTGTCAGTATAGCACTATGTGCTCGGTCACGAAGTCAATTGAGCCAAGCTGAAGCGGAAGATAATTATACGCCGCCTGAATTCAAACAACATATATGGTTTTTCGTTTTCAACTATGTCGATCCAAGTTCTTCAGAATAAATGTTGCGGTAAACTGGTTCCTTTGTTAAATAAACACATCTTTTGACGTTTGAGAGCAATCACAACTGCCGCAGCAAAAGCACACATTTGCAGCATTGAACTGCTCAGTCAGCCTTTATGGCACCTTTGGTGGAAGCAACTTTTATTTGAAAAATACATTCCTTTCTGTCTTTATTGGTGTATTCAGGACAATATAAGGCCAGGGGGCACCGATACCTAGGCTTTCTGTTACCTCTGCAATGAGCCGGAATGAATGGATCACTCTTTAACATTGTGTCGGCGGTTTCCTAATCACTGAAAACGATATTTGGAAATTTCAATGATGAAATTCCTCTGTGATACTAAACAATTGTCTTACTAATATTTGCCCATTTTGCATGATTGGTTTATTTCTCCTTCACTAAATTATGAATTTAGAGAATTTAAAAGTAAAATTCATCGTTACAACATTCATACATTCTTAGTCAACACCGGCTTAAAACAAAGCTTATAAAGCAGTAAGCAGATAAAAACTTCGACGCTTCTGAATGGCTCGCTGCAAAAGGCCTACTGCTTATGTGGATAAATTTTTTGCGGAATTTGAAATGAAATTTGTCTGGCTTACTATGCGGCTCAATTATAATGCGTGCCAAAGGAAATCTTTTATGAAAAAATTATTTCTTTATAGACAGGTGCCTCCCAGAGTAGTTTTGCGCGCGGTTTCATACCCATAGCGCATAATGACATGGTAATTGATAATACGAAGCACACAACCATGAAAACGGACATTGTGCAAACATGAAAACACTGGGAATTGAAGCCGGGTACTACGCATGACAACCAAACACGCTAACCACAACACCACATCACCACGCAGACACCGAGGAATGGCGTAGCAACTTCTAGATACATTTGTGTTTCCAAGGCTGTCGTTTTGTGTCGATGGTGCCCCGTTGGCGATCGTGCGTGGTATACATATAGTTGGTGTAAGTGTTGCCGATCCTAAGGTTGTTGGTGATAGAGTAAAGATGTATTTAAATGAGTAGGCAGTATACAAAACCGCTTTCAATAACAGTCATGTGGGCGGAAAGGCTCACGGGGTAAGATTACCGAGCACGGACGGGGGCTGCGCCAAAAGAAAACCTCTTCGCCAGGCGAATGTAATTCTTCAATGCTTGTCCTTATTCGTTATGCTGCGGATTGTTCGCTACAATCGCTCTTTAACCGCCACTTGGCTTAGTCTGAAGAACCTTCAGCCTCGTTCGCAATTTTCAGTGAGCCGCGAACAACATGCACAGAACAACTATAATAACTGCCCCTGCTTCAAGGTTGCACTGCCTCGAAGGTATAACGGAAATATGCTCCACCATTATAAGGCATCGAATACAAGGGTGGGATTTCGCACGCACGTGTAGGTTTTGTTGAACCGACAAATATTTCCATTCACCTCCGGTGGCGGCAACAGGGAAAACCTGTCCGTAAGACAGACATATAGATTTTGTGAGTACGAGAAAAATTCCCTTGAACCATACCTGTTATGACTCTCCGTTGTGGTTATGATTCAGTGTTTATTTCGAAGTAGCAATCCGCGTCGTATCTCTCCCCGTGAGCCTACACATAAATGCATCGCAAATATCGGAAGCTTCATTGCTTTGCACACTCTAGCTTGTCTTCACCTCTTCACCTGCCCAGCGCATATGAGGTTGTGGTGGTAACTAGCTACCGTGGCCATAATTGCAGTGCCGTCGAGGTTAAATCCTCAACCGTCGAGGTTGATGGGCTAAGCCTACAGAAATTGCTGTGGTGTACAAGGGGCGCAGTACGGGAGAGCTACGGAATAATTGTGGAAGTCTACAGTTATTTAGCGCGCATCGAAAGAATAACACAATCGTTTTCTAATTTCTTCGGAATGCGACAGGTGCGTCAAAAACGCTAGTCACCTTTTTGCCGTTAAACTCTCATTGGAACAACGAATCAGCTGTTTCTAAATGTCATATAATCAGGCGGGATTTTGCCGGCGTATCCAAACTTACAACGGCTCAATTCCTAGCCTTGCAAGCCGATATTATCGACGCAAAATAATATAACCGCAATTTCACCATAGACTCTCGCGCTACATTTGTATGATCAAAACCGGCACAATGAGAATTTTCTGCTACATGGAATGCAAGTGATTCTTCGTGTGGAAGGCGAGCACATTCATGCGCAAACTACTTTTACATATGTCAGTATAAAATTGACTGTATTAAAGTACACGCGCTGTACTAAGTGGCACAACACCATTGTGATATGTCTGACAAAGCAAGGTATGCCATGAAGTGGTTTGCAAGCATGTGAGATGGGCTGCATGCTTGCATACATAATTATCTCGAAGCAGAGACAGAATGCTAATTTATGTATTGTGTACATTAGTTGAGTGTCTATCCTTCGTTATATCAATTGCACCCTATATACACAGTTATTAAAAATATAAGTAGTTTTTCTCCTGCCGCCTGAAGTATGCTTTAGCTAGTGCTCACTTCATTTGTGTTCTGTCAGGAACAGAACACAATCGTTTTAAACATGTCACATTTTCTGTTATCTAACGAGAATCTATACAGCTAAGCGCTCGCAGCTTTATTTGCAATCTATGATACATGTTTATGCGTATATAAATTGAAGAACCGCTCTGGGACATAGTTAACATATATTTTGTCTTGCGGTGCACACTCCGTAAACAGTGTTTTGATTTTTAAGCAGAATGTGTTTAATCATACCAGATATACTTCACTACGTCCTGAAGCTGTGTCATACCTAGAAGGAAAAATAAATTCCGCACAGTCTTGGACAATTTTAAAACCTGTTTCACCTTGGCCCTATTAGGACTATGTTCTGTTCAATAGTTGTTTGATGCAACATATTATGGTGACCTTTCACGAAGCAGATCCTAATGTTAACTGTAAATGTCTGAGGCTAAGAGAAACAATCCGATACCTATTATCTGACTGTCCTCATTGTGGTCCGCCTTGAAAACCAAACTCGACTGCACGTAATTGCACCTTATTGTGGGAGAGAACCATTGTCCAGACTGTGTTCCACACCTTTGCTTCGACCTGTTACTTGACATGCGGGCTGTTGCTTTAGTGCATGGCATCGCATTGATGTGCACACATTATTTTCCTTTTTTTATTTCAAATCTTGGCTCTCTTGTTTCTTTCCATTCCCTTTATATCCTCTTTCCCCAGCACAGAGTAGGTCGCTTTATTTACACTGTTTAACCAGCCGGTCTGCCTATCTTTCTTCCTCCTTCCTCCAAGAGCACGTGCCAGCATTATAAAACTAGGTGTGAATGATTTACTGCAGAAAGCACGGCATTGTATAACACACTTCACATGTGCATAACTCATAAGAGAACGTGAACGACATGCGAATGTGCTCCACCGTTGAAGTTGCAGTATTGAATTTGAGATTTCACTGGCATTATTATCACCAAAGTCCATCCCTACTTAATCTTAACACAATGAGCGCAGACGTAGTGTAAGCAAAGAAACCAAGCTGTGATAATATGTGAACACACTTATTACTCTACGCAAATAACTAAAGCGAGCAACATACGTTCAGTTGAGTTTTTCATATTATACACAACCATATTTCGCAAATACTTGGCCTCCTCGAAATCAACTGAATGTTGTGGGGCTTACGGTTGATTTCACAGTCATATTTCTTCACAGTTGCGGGTAATAACTATTCGGCCCACATTGTCATTTGACACTCCGGGCGCGAATGTACACGGCGCGAATAGTGTATATTCTGGAAGGTATGCAAACGCTTGCTATTACGCTGGAATCTTCGAAGAGTCATGAATAAATGGCCGAAACACTTTACTGCTGATTAGATGTTTTGATTTTCTGTTCTTTGTGTAACACAAGTGCACCAATACTAAGGCCTAGAGCTGTTCTTGGCACTTTCAGAAATAAATGAAATTAAATATGTCGACGACCATCGCATGCGCTCCTCTCTATCCTTCCGTCTGAATGTAGCTTGTTTTTGTGGTTGCAGGCTTGTCCCATAAAGAGCTGGTGTTAAGACCTATCGTTGTGCTATAGTTTATTGTTTCACCATTGCAACAACGTGACAGTATGCCATATACCTGATGAACGTTCTCCAAGCTTTGCGTGGTAAACGTTAAAATTACAATTAGGATAAGCAGCACTTGCTAGTTTTTGCTGCATTTATAATCTTTAGGCATGGTGGTTCTTTTGTCGTACCTGTATATTGCTGATGAAACATACTGATTCTTTCAGATGCCCACCGAGTTTGTACTTTCCGATAATATTACCGTCCCATGATTACGCCATTGCTTGACGAAAGTGAAAAACGCCTTTACAAATCAAATGTACGTGTGGTCCATTATAGCTAAGGAATGAATAAATTCAGCATGTGACATATATTTTATTGAACCTTTAAATTGTTTCTCAATAGTTCAGTTCACATTACCATCAAATTCCACTACATTGTCTCTTTAAAAGGTTTTATTATTGTAATGACGACAGAACTTGTACATCGGTATGCGAGAACAATAACTACCACGGGGCACTGTCTTGCCTATCTGTCGATTTTTGTTCTTGTAGCGCACGTTCACTATAAATGACGTGGTGTTCCCAAACATTTATTCCGAAGTGACACTTACTTCGCTGGTGATCACATCCGCTACTGCGCCTGATTGTAGTTAGTTGCTGCTGAAACATTGAGAACAATGCGTTTCTTGAAGGCGATCATTCGAGACATTCTTGATTGATGAAGTATTGTGCAGCTCGCAGTCGTGACTATATATTTCGGATGATGCGTTTCTGGTGCGTTATTCCGCTTTCAGAGCGATATCAAGATGCAGGTAGTGCTCTTACTAACCTTCGTCAGCGCCGCCCTTGCCACGTCTCCTCAAGAGACGGCCTCTGGCAGTAATGGAGCCAACCCGCTCTGGGCGAATGAGCAACTGCTTGGGAAATATCAAGATGCCTGGAAAGTAAGACACTTTTGACTACAAATAATGCAGATATATAGTTTACTCCTGATTGCAATATTTGAAAGCATATATATACTGAGAATTAGGATATGGCTGGAACAGGTAAATCGGTAGTATACGTCACGTAATATTCGTATAGGGTTTTATGCAGCTGCACAACTGATGCTGAACATCATATCTTGAACACAACAGACGTGCATGATAAACCATATTTTTTTACAGTTTCTAAAAGAACAATCAAAATGTGACCGTTATGTTATGCTCTGCATTGATTCGTTATGTATTTTTTAATTAATGTAATGTCCTAAATAGTCACATAGATATTCTAAATTTTTGCAACGCGAGTTGTTCATCCTATCATAGAAAGCAAATAAAAATTGACAATGTAGTAGTCACATATTCCTTTTGCTAACATTTTAAAGCGAAGCTTTCTCCGCATATCATCTCATGGATTTGCAAGGGTCGGTGGATCTCTAAGTCAGCCGGTCAGCCAGTCGCTAGTCATGTTCTCGACATTTATATTCCCCTACTAAAAAAAGCAAAAAATGTAAAACAAACTGCGCCATAACGCACGCTTTCAGTTATCGCACCAACGCCCACTAGCTCTTTCTCATGAACACCGCGTGCTGGCGATGATTATGCTTGCCATACCACGGAACATGCACACATCGAGGGATGTCCGTGGGTTGTTTATGATGCATGATTTCCATTGTATGGCAAATATTCTCATCAAAGGATTGGCAAAGAAGCAGGCGTTATACATGGCGCTCACGCCAATTACTGTGTTAGGATGATAATCCTGTTTGGATTATAATTATGATTTCCATGCTACACCAGATATTCAAAGCGTAGGATCAGGCAACAATTGGCGGGTACATTTCGAATAGATAAGAAGAAACCAAACAATGCAACGCAATAGTAGAGATGTCACCTTGCGCAGCATACTCGCGTGTGCCAGTTTACACCAAGGACCCATGAATCCCAGGACCAAATTTGAAGCGCTTTCCTAACCACTTCAGGAAGGCTTCGCGTTAATAAATCAAACATGTGCGTTTGATCTGCATACAAGTTTTCTGATTACAAATTCCCATCAAGGGAAAGCGTGCTGATTATCTAAACATACACACATTTTGTGCGTAGCTTCACAAATGAAAATATGAGAGAGCGAGCGGATATGAAATACAGGTTCGAATTTGATATTGGTACCTTTTTATACCCTTCACAACCGACGTACCACTACGGACGCTGCTAAAGAGTGTCACTCTCTTGGGCAAATGAAAAAAGTCACAGGCCTCCACGGCACACGCAGCAAAGTCAAAGCGTAAGCTGGTGGAGCGGCTCAAGAGTAGCTCCAATTTGGGCACCACGCACAACAGGGTCTTCGCGGCAGTCTGTTCGCCTCGTTTTGACGAGAACGATCTGAACTGTCCGCCGGGCGTCGACAGTGAGCTTAGGCTTGTAATGTTCTCTGCAAAGCAGTCTGGTGAGCCCAGTCAACTGCAACGTGCACGTCGGGCACGCCGCGTTTGCAGGCGCCTTAACTAGAAGGCGCCACAATACTAGCGGATGCTCGGCAGCTGGAGATCGCGTTGATTGCGCGCCTCGTCTGAATCGGATATCGTCGTCTGCGCCTGCGCGCGTGACGTTTGCAGGCACCTTACCTAGATGGCGTCACCATACTGGCGGAGGTTCGATTCATCTACCCCTGCGCGCTTGCTTTATAGGGCATTTCCTCTGGCCAATAGCAAGCGCCTGCGTGGCTCAGTGGTACAGTATCTGGCTCCCACGCAGCGGGCGTGGGCTCGATCCCGTCGGGAAACGCGTACTTGTTTCGCATTTCCAGCGATAGCGGCTACGGCGGCTAAACGCCGGTTGGCGCCGAAGGCATCATCACGAACCGAACCTGCTATTGGAACGAGCCCATAACAGTTTACGCTGTAAAAAATCACCCTCCTTTACACTCCGTGAAGATGGTCGAACGGCGAAGCTGCGTTGGTTGCACAGAGTGTTACGAGTGTGACATGTGCATGCGTTGCTGTGATGCAATTGCACAAACACGGCATTTCTGCAATTGTGATGCAACTGCGTAAACACAGACCTAGTACAGGAATTTATATTGAAGCGATGCGAGGCTACAAGAGGCAGCGACTACCGACGCTGCTCGACGAGTGTCCAGTTCTCTGGTCGAAACCTCCCGAGCCGCCGCCAGATTCGGGGACACCGCGCGCGTTCCGCGCGAATGCGGGGAAACGTGGACGGCGTCGGCAGCAGCTATATGCTTTGCGCGTTTTCGCGAAACGTCGCGCCTCACAGAAACACCTTCTCTTATCACCTCTCCTCCTCGCGCCCAGCGTTTCCTCTCATTGGTGGCCTCCTCCCCCAGCGAGCGCCCTCTTATTGGTAATTTCTTCATTCCTCACGCCTCTCTTCCTCTATTTATCCCGTGAGCCGTCCTCCCCCAGCGCTGCTCTCATCCTTCCCTGCTCACGTGACCTGCGTGACACCTAACAGAAGGTGAACGGTCGACTAAGAACAGGTTCGCTGTTAAAAGTCGCCAGGCAGCGTGATTGCGTTGGTGTGTTTTTTTACGAGAGAATGGACTGCGCGATTCTGACTCCATTGCATTTTTCGGACAAGCCTGCCGTCCAGGGCCACATTGGTCTCAAAAACATCAAGGGCTGACACTTTCCAGTTACAGTCTACATATTTCTGGGCAAGTAATGCAAAAAAAAGAAGAGGGGAGAAATGTTGAACGTTTTAGCATACGATATTTTTAACCGCGTCCCAGTGTAAGTGAATGTAACTGTGGCATGTAACTCGCATGTAATCGCATGTAACTGTGGCCCCTTATTGAAGGGGCCACTGGGGCGTAGACTTCCTACAACCGCCGCTGAGAGGCAGCATCGCGCTGGTGTACCAAGTGGTATGATGGGACGCGGTATCACTGCATGTTATAAACGAAAACGAACGAAGTGGCAAGGTAGTAAACATCAAAGATCGAAAACAAGCTGGAAGAAACTCGGGTGAATAGACGCCTCAAAGGTACCAAGATAGGCGATTTTACCGTCCCGTCGCGCCGCGCAATGACGGTTATGTCGCTGATGGGTTTATGCTCATGAGCAATTTATACCCTTGTCACTGAGGCATCTTGGAGCGCTGTCGATTCCAATCGTGATCGGGTGATTCTACACGGATACTTTCGACAATCCGTTGGCACGTTAAGGAACCAGTAGATCTCGATCATAGGCTATCGTCTACGCCATATTCTTGCGTGAGCTCGGCCAACTCGATCCGAATTGTTGGGCCATGAAACAGCTACAATTCTCGCTCATGGCCGAAACAAATTATTAATAGCTGGCCTGATCGCGATGGACAGTGCCCGTGTTGCAGCGCTATATTAAAGAACGACCGAGAGCGAAGGCGAATTAAATAGTTGCTGCCCTCCTCTCGAAAGACAAGTCTGGGAATCAAGATTCCGCATTGTATGGTGTCAGACTTGTGTTACAAATGGGGTACCTAATCAGAAGCCTGTGGAAATGTGCTCAACTGTTTGCAACTTGCTACTACAGAAATAATAGCGATCGAGCGCGCGCTGTTAAACAAACGCGTGCAAGCACAATGTGCGTCGCACGCGCAAATCAACCAACGCTCAATGCGTCACTTAAAGTACGTCGAAGAATAGCTGCCGCAGTATTCTCATTGCCACGCGTAAGCTGTCATGACTGAACTATAGAGCGAAGCAGCCATACTACCGCGAATAATGGCAATCATGCGGTAAAACGGCAACCTTCCCGGTAAATTTGATTCTGCGGACTGAGGTGATCCATGCTTGCCTGCATGCCTTTCTTCTCATAGCATTTACGCGCGAAACTGTAGAACTTGACCCAGGTGTATTTGTCACTGTTGTGGCAGTTCGTAAAGTAAGAGTACCGGGCAACTTGGCTAGGCGACCGCAGAACAATCGCGAATCAATGGCGTTATTCAAGAGGAAACATGACGAGACTACAGAATTTGATTTTATGAATAGGAACATATACCATGTCTCATAGACTGGAAGTAAACTGACCATGTCTACATTAAAAAACAAGATTTGTATTTACTTACGGCAAAAATGTTAGTAGTGGCAGTAAAGTATGCAATATTCATTTCCAGAAACATTTACACCCCTGGCAAAAAGCCCTGTTCTGTCCACAGTTTGTAAAAGTTGAGCTCGGTCCGTGCGCAGCTACTTTCGCAACATAGCCAAGTCGGGAGACGGGCAAGTGCATAGCCAGAGGCAAAGCTCTCAAGAGGGCAGAGAGTGTGGCGAGGGGGGATGAGTGGAGACTAGGATCTGTGATAAAGGTGGAAGGGCGGAGTTTAGTGCGAGCGTTGCCAATGCACAGCCACGCCGAGCGCACGTGCTGTGACGTTAGTAATGACGTCAGCGCTCCCTAGTAAAAGGCGCGCTCTCACATCGGTGAGCCTCTTTCTCTCTCTGGACTTGCGCGACGTATCGCAATGGCGAAGCCGACCGCTTGAACTCCCGAAGAAGCCGCCCTTGATTGGTGCAGAGAGAGACAGGAAGAGAGAAATAAAAAATTACTCCATCTCCCGCTAAAGGGAACCATGTGTGGATGCGAAGCAGCGGGGAGTTGGTTAGCTTGAGCGGGAGATGTTTTCGCGGCAGCGGCCCGAGCGCTCATCGCGGCGCTACACAGGAGAGAGAATGAGGCGTGCACGGTTCGTCATTTTCATACCGCGGAACTACCATGGCGCCCCCAGCGGAGTATGCAGCTGTCGCACCACCTCTCGTGCGCGCCGCTCCGGATTCCTAGAGGAGAGAAAGGGGGGGAGCGTAGGAGAGCAGAAAGAGGAGGAGGGACGCGCATGCACTGTGGGGGTGTGGCACGCGGGCGCCGCTTCGTACAGTAGAGGATTCCTAGAGGAGAGAAAGGGGGGCGTAGGAGAGGAGAGAGGGGGAGGGGACGCGCATGCGCTGTAGGCGTGTGGGACGCAGCCGCAGGGACGGACAACGCCCCCGCCATAAGCTACTTCGCATCTATAAAATCAATCAAAGTAAACTTTCTTAGCAAGGTGGGCTTCGGACCCGGATACCCACGGTCCGAAGACGAGCGTCATAACCACTAGGCTACACACCCACGCTCGCTGAACATGCATTTATGGGAACCACATCATTGCGATGTACCGCCGATATTAACACAACTTGCTATAGAAAGAGAAGATGAAAATGAAAGCGAAGAGAGAGAGAGACAAAGGAAGAGAGACACATGGAGAGCAAAATAAAGAGAGAGACGGGATTTGAACCCGAGTACTCACCGTTCGAAGGCGAGCGTCATACCCATTACGCTATACACCTGCGCTGGCATAGTTCCGCTGTTTCATCATGTTTCGCAAGCTGGAACTGGCCCAAATTTTCTCGTTAGCTTAACAATAGCATTTATTAAGGCTATTGCGCAATATTCGCAACATGACCTGAATATTGCGCAAATGCGCAAATATTCCGGCCAGCAAATATTTGTTCTATCAAATTTCACGTTATAAGGCAATAAAGCCGCTCTGGCGGACTCGGGCTTTATATGAGAGTAAGCTTATTGGAACAAAACATAATTTTTTATTTGTGTTGAGTTTTGTTTTTTCTATCTGTCACGCTTTGCAGAGCATCGATCAGGGTGAATCGGTGACTTACGTCCTCGCAAAGACAACGTACGAAAATGACACAGGATCATGGGGAGCCCAGTTTAAGTGCCTGCAGGTGCAAGAAACCGAAAGAAATGATACAGAATATACTGTTAAATCGGTTTTCACGTTCAGAAACGCTTCTTCTATAACACAGTAGTAAGTACCGCTACATATCAATCAAGATATCGAAAGTTACTCGCTAGACGTTAAAATTGTATATTTACCTAACTACATTCGAATGTTCAACATCGTCCCGTAGTGTGCTTCTATTTCTTTAAACGGAACAAAAACTGGTAAATTCATGGTAAATCTGTTTCATACTAAATGAATATTGGCACATTGTCTAAGTACACTATGTATATGAAGCATTGTGACAAAATTTGGCTAGATAAATACCACTTCCTTTGTGATAACTATTACTATAATGCCTATTCTTGCTTCATTGGCATTTATACTTAAAATATGTTGACACATTATTGTTCATACTCCTTCCGAGTTGAGTATTTTAGTAATATTGTGGCAATTTCCAATGTAGCAGTGTAATAAGGAGTACAGCTACGTGCTAATGAATAATTATTCCCCTTTTATTCTCTTTGTTTGTCCTCTATATTGCCGTGCAGGAAAGGCAACTAGAAATCACGTCTTTTCATGTTCTCATTCTGCAACGTTAGAAATCCAGCCATTCTGATGAGCACTGGAACGAGATGACTACACATTATATGTAGGTGTCAAGTTCTGATGACAGCCAAGGCTGCTAACACTTGCTCCATTTGGGTGGACGTTGCAAGCAACGAACGTTTACGAAATATATCGAGAGGGAATTAAGACGTAAAAATGTCCAATGTTATACTTGGTTTTTTATTCATACAAGGCAATTAGAAAAATATAATTTCATATTCAAATGGTACCATTGCTTAGCACAAATGCGCATACTCATTGCTTTATACTTGGGCTAATTCACAAGAGTACCATTGCTGGAATGAATTATAAGGTGCGTCCATCTACGTTCGGTACAATAGAACCTGGAAAAAAGCCCTCTCATGCAGGCTTGTAGGAAAAAAATGTCGCCAATGCGCATAACAGGCGAAACATCGATTGTCATAGCAACCTGTTGAAGAACACACAACGTGGCTCGTAGATTTATCGGCAGTCAAAATGCACTAAGCATTCGAAAATTAATTCAAAAAAGAGGCATGGTGTCACGTGGGTATGTACAAATATAAACAGATCTCACGCAATGGCCGCGCAGACTCGCTGTCAAACTCGCATCCACCTAATTCGCCGAAGCTTCCGTAGCAATGAACAAAATAAATTGCAATGTGGAAAAAAAATGAAATACTTATTGTGAAACCTTGTCAGGATATTTCGGTCAAATGGGGAACTCTCCATTTAACTTCCAATTTATATGCTTCCATGACTTCGCTTTTGTCGATGTACTTCACAATGCCATAACAGCAAATATTAAAATTTATTCATCATTTTCAGCATCATCAGTGATCTGAATTGCTTTATTTGGTTCTTTGCGGTGCAACATAGGCTGGGCTTTTATTGAAGTTGCCATTATAAGTATTTGTTCTTGTATTCACTAATTTAACAGTGATAGTATTTGCTTAGTTTTTCTAAAACTTTCTCATCACTTACCTTCTTTTTACCTTCAGTCACAAGGTGACAGAAACAGTAAAGGCCGTTTTTCAATATGGCTACAAAAGAACAAGGAATGCCATTGAGTACCAAGTGGGTAAGTCTCTTTAAACACATAGAACAACTAAGCTTAATATTTAAAACCTAATTAGGAACTATTTAAGGGAGAGCACGAGTATGCCAGTGAAGATATGACAGGCAAGGCAGAAGTATGCCAGCGAAGATATTTCTTCGGTGGCACCCTCGATTTTTTTCTTTTTTCCGGGAAAAGTTCTTGTTGAAAGTGGGGAGATCACTGAGCAAGCCTAAACATAGACAGGTAATACTTCTACAGTACTGCATAGCTGGATGCGGTAGGTTAGCAAGAGAAATGAACTTAGAATTCCACATCAGGGTAAGCAAATAAATGCTCTTTATGAAATCCTCGTTCATTGCACAATATTTTGCTAACATGCATTCATTTGTACACTGACAGGCGATGGAACTAACATGACCGACCCGCTCATTTTCACTGATGGAAAGTTATGTGATGTCTTCTATGTGCCTTATGCAAACCAAGGTAAGTACCTTTGCACACTTCGTTATTCTTGCATTTACGTGATATGCTAAATGTGCACATAATTTTCAAAGTTTGAAATAATAATTACCAGATAAGGTAAGTCGTACCACTGATTCAGAAGCGAAAACATTTAGCAATACGTGTAAGAGCCGCATGCCTAAATTTTGACATACATATTGAACTGGAAAAATATGACACAAGGTTTGTAAGCGCCAATCACGGAATATTTTGCGAAAGCACATTTTCTTGTCGCGCTTTTGGAATTTCTGTTTCCCCAGTCCCTTCTCTTTCTTCGGCGGCTTCGGTGAAACGTTTAAATACCATGAATTGCCCACTTTGCCGCTACAGTCGCAGTCGCTCGGCCGCATATTCTTCGTCGGTCGACGTCCGCTGCCTGTGTCGGTCAGCTCGATGTTGATCGCAGCGCTTCGCGCGACGAACCTCTTTTGCGGACATTTCCGATGATTCCGGTTCACTTTCCACATTTATTTCACACATATGCATGCGGGCGCAGAGGTGCACAACGCGGGGCGTAAGAGAGGAGTGGCGAAGCGGAGCTGGACGAGTGCACGTTTTACACGGAGTGCCGTAGATTTGCATGACGTCACGCGCGAGCATTGTCCAAGCAGAATGTAGGCGGAGCCGGGCGCATCGCGGGCATCGAAGAATAGGCTTTGCGCAGGCCCTCAGCTGTAAGACGAAGCTTCATACAAAGAGAAGCGAAATCCAGGCTGGAGGGCTAGGAGTGGCACTGAAAATAAATCATTCATGAGCACTATGCTGCACGTCTCACGAGCACAGTTTGTCAGCCGCAACTGCAAAGCGATAAGACGGCGCGTTGCTAAAGCACTACACGGATGGTCAAGAGTCTCCTGTTCGGAAGCAATGGCAGTTGATACTCGTTTGGTAGCAACTTGTAGCGAAATTCCTTTTTGCAGCCCAACACTGTTTCAGCAGGCGCACCTTCCGGTCCCGCCGTCCTTTGTATCCGCTGCTGTATGTCAGAACCGCGCGCGTGAGAATTCCCTGCATCGTACAAACATTGTTGATACCATGCTACCAGATATGCGCACCGGTGTTAGCAAAGGTCTCTTCCCGTTGCGTGTAAAAGCCTCTCTTGTAATTTAATCGCGCAAGTTACCTGCGGCGTGGCGTTCATACCCGCGGCAAGGTCCGCGTTACATTTTAGCGGCTCATTATCGGCGGGGCACAGTGGTGCATCTCCTCTTCAATTGTCTTAGCAGTCGTGACCACATGCTTTTCGCTTTGCACATGCTGTAAATGGCAATTAAGTAAACACTCTCCGCTGCCGTGGCGCCTGAGACGGTCCCTGGCGCCGACGTTCAACGACTCAACTCAAGCAGTTCTTTCACAGCGCATCCCAACGTGTGACGTGGCGCCCGAGACCACGTCGGAGGACGGCTTCCTCGCGTAACTCGTGCTTGCGATGTATCTGATTCCAGATAAGTTAGCTTCGCGGTTGCGTAAAAACTACTGCAAATCACGTATCAGACGAAGATAAAAAATTCGCTGCCCATGATTGTCGCAAACGGCGACACCGTGTTGAATTTCAAAGCAGGTACAAATTGATTTACGACATACTCGGGTAGGCTGGAATTTCCGAGAAGAAAAAATCTGGCTCCTACTCTATGTTATAGCGTATATACGCGATCATGTGTAGAGTATGTATGCTTATGCGTTAATTTTCAAAACAAGATCCCCTACTGGGGAATATGCTGCTATATCAAATTTTCTTTGTCATACATTTTTAGGCAACAGTGTTTTATTTTTGGATCCTGCGCTGACATTTCGGTTGCACGCTTATCTCAGCCTAAGAAGTTCTTCGCTAAGAAACAGCGTACGGACAGCGCAGCTTAGTGAATTCTGCCCCTTATATTTTCATGTAATGCATTATTTTAGCTTATCTATATTGTTCGGGAGAAGTCATCTTGAAGTCGCCTAACAATTACGCTGTACTATGACACAAATTCCTCTAACATATGATTGTGTCGCCAATTTTTTCAGGCTGTGAGCTCTGGGTCAAGAAGAGTCACTACAAACAGATACCAGACTGCTGCATGTTCGTGTTCAATGCTTTCTGTGCGCAAGGCAAAGAAACCTACGATAAATATACTGAAGACGAATGTGAATATATCAGCGACAGCGGATTTTAAAGGCACCCCCTCAATAGAACACTTTTTTGTAGATTGTAGTATGAAGAACTTAATAATAAAAACAGTGTAGAGTGCAGCAAGTGTTGCTATTTTTGTTTCCGAAATAGCGCTCACAGTCGCTCAATGTCGAAACCAAAAGAAAAAGCTGGAAAACTGCAACTGCTGAAAGTCGCCGATGGACAGGTATCTCTTATCACGCTTTTTGTTTTCTGCCAAAAACCGGGCATTTGGACACTAAAAAGTTTTCAACGTAGTACAGTACACTCTAAGTTTTCGAACGTCGATTTAACGAACATTTCAGAATAATGAACTTTTAAAAAAGCTCCGGTGGTTTTCCTAAGCATTCTATGCAGAAATCTTTCAGTTAAATGAATTTCTGGATAGCGAATATTTCAGTTGAACGAACAACATCTAGCTGGTGAAAGACGGCTGTCACCAACTGGATCTTGACAGCAACACTTTGTTTGAAGACTATGCGCAGCGTGGCAGTAAGGTTGTTGCCCGTGCTGAAATATCACATCTGGTATTTGTTTCCAGTGTTCGTCCAGAAGAAGAACAGTGCGATGATAAAGCTGCTATGGCAGAGGCAGATTCAAATCATGCAACTCTAGCCGAGGCTGTAGGATTTCTTGGAAAGTTGCGAGACTACTTCTCACAGCAACAAGCTGTGCTACAGGACGTGCACAAAAACATAGACTCTCTGGACAGCTTGTTTATGTCTTGCGCTTTAAGAGGACCAGTTCAAATCAAAAGTACTGATTATTTTTTTTTTCAAAATGAGATAGGCAGCAGCGTAACTGTTATGCTTCAAAAACCATAGCTCCATAAATTGCATTTCACACTTTTGACTCGATGTCAGCTGTGCCCTATGCTGTTCCATATTCTAGTGAATTTAGTGAACTTAGTGAACTTTTAGTTAAATGAATTATTTACTTGATTCCCTTGAAGTTCACTCAAGTGAGAGTTAACTGTACGTTGGTGTTCCACTTACTTTTGTGCTTTAATGCAAAAAACCGCACTTTCTTCAAAAAGGCAACTGGAACGCCAATGCATTTTGTCGGACACTTTGGACAATACGGTTAAGTCCTGAGAATTCGTTCCAAGTGGATACGCCTTGTGAAGTCACCGGCTGTAATTCTTCGATTGAAATATGTGCGGTAATGCAATTCAATAAAATTTTTATCAGCATAATTAGGTCAATTATTCAATTCGGCTATTTCATTTCTCCTGGAAGTAATTGCCGCCTCATCGACTAGTTTAGATCAAGGATTAGAATGGTGCTATCTGCCACAGGCATTTTTTTTATTTTGTCGCAGCTAAAATAACACAACCTGTATATGCTAACGGTATCTGAAACAACCAGCGAAGTGTGCTTTACAACCGACGTATAATTAATAAGCAGATAACAAAATGACCCCTAATGGGAACATACTACATATTAACTACGCATATAATGGCCGCTTAGAGACATCTCTAAAGCAAAACCGATGTCCTAGCTTCTGCAATGATGAAATATATCTACCGGATTTAGGACGTACTTTTGGATGCAAAAGCGTGCAATGTCCCAGCGAAACGGCTGGCAGCGTCTGTAGCAACGAAACACCTCTTAAATTCCCCATGGCGGCGTCGCCTCGTTACGAGCACGCCTCGACGGAACAGCGCGGGCGAATAGAAAACCTGGTGAAGAAATAACGCGCGAGGTGTTGCGTGACGAGAGAGGGCATCACTGCGACGCAGTCACCAGCGCACCTCGATGGAATTAGCTCATATGATGACGCGACACCGCGAGGCGTCGCGTTAATGCCTCTGTTGGTGGACGCTGCTCCTTACTCGGTGTCTCATCGCGCAGGACGTCCATGGCTTGCGAGGTCCTTGATTTATCAGAGATATCGTCCAAATGATTCCAGTGTATAGCCAACATGTTACTTAGCAACTGTACAAAATGATTACACGCAGCAGTTTAATTGTCAAGAGGGACAGATGATTTATTTGAAAGAAGGCAGAGAGGTCGGCCTGAGCTAGCGCGCTCTAGCCTACTATTCTGCACAGGGGCAGGGAAAACTGGGACATAAACTTGTGATGAGTGATGATGACATAGAAAAAGGTATGTACAACGGTGAAAGGAAGTTCAACATTCCGATATGTCTTTCCCGAAATCACCACCTGGTTTCAGACCTTGTCTGTGGTCCCTAGCTCAAGTGAACTTTCAGATAGATGAAGGCGCTAAGACGAAGCTCGTGTGTAACTTCTGCTACGTCAGAATTACAAGTGCCAAATAAAAGCTTTCTAAAATGTAAAGAACTGCGATAAGCTGCTTCAGTATGGCCAGCTCATAAAGGGCACTTTAAGTAGCCGGATTCTCGACTCCGTAGATAATCACCCGCATTGACTCTACCAGGTGCTTCAGCATTTTCTGAACGCTTTCCATGTCATTTTGTCCATCTCCATGCTTGTCTGTTGTCTCGCCAGTTTTATGGGCATTATCATTCTTGCCTTCTTGGCGCAAAAGATCACGACGGCCCGCTGTCATGGCGGTAGGCCTAGAGGGCAGCTAAGGCAATTCAGTGTGTGTATCAGTCGGTGGAGACGAAAATTCGCCGTCTACTCTCGCCGACCTTGAATTAGCTGTAGGTGTTACTGTCCTCGATGCAGACTCGGGCAGAGGTGGTCGTGGCGCCTGCGCCCCCATTAGGCACTTCGGAAGTGGCGTGGTGGCCCTTCTTTCCAGAGTGTTGTTTACTTTGACGAACAGATTGTGCAGCCTCTCTACGGCAAGTTTTGTCTCTTGCAAGAATACGAGCTTCTTGTTGCATCTTCGGGCATTCCTTCGAGGTCGCTGCATGAGAGGCAGGAAAGGTGGGACATTTAAATGAAGACGCATCACAGTCGGCGGTATTATGTTGTCCGCCGCCACCCGGGCAGGTCAATTCAATCCTACAAACAGCGCTCAAGCGGCTTATATTTAGAAACTTTCGGCACTCAAGAGGCTTCGGAAGGAATGGTCGTACGTGGTGTGCAATTTAGCCCACTTTGACATGCGCTAGCCATGTCGAAGAAGCAAATATCCACTTGATGCGCCGGAAGTTCCCCAAGTGGGGAATCTCAAGAATGCGCACCGATGACCTTAATAAACTCTTGAGGTCCGCTTACTTGATTTCGAGGTCCACGTCGGAAATCACACCAGTCGTTCTCTCCTTTCCTTAAGTAATAAAGGAGCGAACGGGGATTGCCCTTAACGTCGGAATGGTCTTAAATTCTTCAGTATTGCTGAACTTTTCACATCTGCCGTCAGCATGTTCTTTCGAGTGTTGATCCTAATTTCGTTGATTTGACCAGGGACCACACTTTCGAAATATTGCGTTAGAAATTGCCCTCTGAGGGAGTTCATGCTCTGTGACGTCGAAAGCGGTGCGTAAGAAATCACGAAGGATTTCTGCTCACTCTGATTCAATGAAGTCGGCTTACTCCACATCTGGCTCATATTTTTCTGCATATGGTGGCTTATGGCTATGGTGTAATCACTCTCGGGGTCCATGACTCCCAGCGTTGAGCTCTGCCAGGAATCTAGCTGGTCTGACCTTCCAAAGACATGTCACCCGAAAATGAACGATGAAGCTAACGACTGACATTGCTGAGGTTGTCGATCGAGCGCCGTCTTGCTAATCCTTGATAAAATCATTTTCACTAAAATGGCAATGACGTAAAAAACTGCATAGAAGCTAGAGGCCTAGAGCACCGGTGAGCCTGAAGCACTTCTTTCTCTCTTTATCGCCGAAGTCGATAGCACACCCGGTAGGAAACTCGAAAATCGTAACATGTATCAATCGTAACGTTCAGGTGGTTGATTAACTCGAAAACATTACTTGCAGCCAAACGTTCGAAGGACCGCTCAGAGGCGTTCAATTGGACACTAGCGCTTTCGCTTTTACAACACATAAGAATGTGCTTGGATGCCTTGGATATTTTTTATTTGATTTCGCTATGAAGTATGTGCATTGGCCAAACGCAAAAAACAAGCAAGGTTTTTTTCATGTCGGCTCCCGGTTATCTCGAAAGCACCAACTTTGTTTTAAGGAGGGTGATCTATATTTAAGGAAATATTTTATTTACCAAATTATTTTATTAGGACATTCGCAATGTGTAATTTCGGCATGCACCCATTCGGGGCCAATGCTTTAGAACGAGTATGTGTTAATGCGGCGAAAGGGATATACAATCCCTACATGCTGCTTGATAAGCAGTCGTATTTTGACTGTGCTTACAATTGCATGGAATCATCATTCTTCCCTCAACAGGCATTGCAAATCAGCTTCATCATTGGGACATCCCTACATATACGTCTGACACTGTGCGTCTCCAGGAAAAGGAGTTTGCTTTTCGACATGTCCCTGTCCGACACAATTGGTACAGAATTCCTTAATACTCCTTGATATCCATCGTATTTTCTCTGTGTACACATGCCATGACCATTCTTCCCCCAACAAGCATCACGCATCACCTTCCTCGTTGTGACACCGCTGCATATTTTTCTCCCACTGTGCATCCGCCTTCACTGATGCTGGCGTTTCGGCGAAGCTTGTGAACGATGCATTGCATAAACACAAAAAATTCCTTGGACATAGCGTTGTGATCTTTGTGGCGTAAAAATAATACATTTCATAAGATTACTCGTTCCATAAGATGAAAGTAAATAACGTTTTGGGAAGTATACCGTTTTTGTAAAGATTTTATTTACACGCCTTACTAAAGCATCCCTTCGCATAAATTAAAATTTGTGCGTGACATCGGCATAATGTTCGGTAATGACATCCCTGTCACGAAATAACGATTCCACAGCTACACAACCAAACGAAGGCAAAGAACGAACACACTGCGTTAGCGTACTGGCCTTAATATAATAATCCCCATCTAAATGCACTACTGCATCCAGTGAAAAAGTTGGCTCTACTTCCACTCACAATTATGAGAGACTTTTGGTCAGCCTCTCTTAAATGAAGCAGTGACTGCATCGAGTCTGTGGCGAATATTTGAGAAAAATATATGCTAAAAACACTTACTAAATTGTCTAAACAGTTTTTTTGTCACTAATTTCGCTCAGTTGACGGTATGAAGTTACGTTGCAGACACCCTGAAGGAGAGTTAATCGGACGCCTATGTATACAACATGCAATATTGGGCTACATCTGAACTCTTTAAGGCGCCTTGTACACTTTTGCGTGCATAGAGCGTTTGATAGTTTTTTTTTCGCGTTTACGAAGGACAATTCTCTATTTGTTTGTTTTAGCGCATTCATTCACTTTAAACTGAGAATAATGCACATCTTGGGCGCCATTTGTCGTATTTTGGCGAAGATGTTCATATCAAACAATAAATTGCGGATGTCAGTGCAGGAAACAACGGTGAGGCATTTTTTTGAGCCGCTTTTTCAAGTTGTAGCAAGAACATAAAGATAATAAGTTCTTGTACATTATATATAATTACAAGTAGTGATAATTTATTCCTTTTTGAGTTGATGACGGAACGCTGACGCTCGTACGCGCATTTCTACACGATTTTGTACAAAGCACCGTGGTTTCTGCAGAAATTATAAACGCTGAGAGCTGTTTTGATTTCCTGACCAGGTCCTCGCCATTCGTTTTTCGTCCTTTTACAATGCAAAAAAGCATGAAAAAATGCGAGAGTCAGCTGGAAGGCTATCGGAGCTTATAGCTGAAGGAAACGTTTCCGACATCGCGGCAAGTGAGACGCCACTTGTGAAGTGACGAACGCCTGTGAAATCTTCTGTCCAAAAAGAACATGCAAAATCATCTGTAATAATTACAGATTTTCAGCACTTTAGATTTTCTTGCCACACCAGATGGTGTTTACCGAGAAAATGTGAAATTTCATTTACGCGAATGCGTTGCAGAATACCACTCCTCAAGGGGTCTGTTTTGTATACCTTCCCCTCATTGTATTTATTGCAATGATTCTGAAACTGTGGATACTTTCCTTATAGAGTGTCGTGGGTGCAACGTGCACGGATAACCACTTCTAGAAGGTCCCCTTCACGAACTTGAATTAGTCATTAAGCTTCCTGTCATACTGTGTCTCGGTGCGTCGACGCAAGGACATTGCAATAGGAACGTATGTAATCACATATTTATTTTGTAAGCGAAACAAGGAGACTTCCATGCTAATATTTGCTTCATTTTCCACAACAGCATAACAAAAATATTAACTTCAAATTTTTAAATATTAAACCATGAAACCTTATATCAACCATTAGTATTCATTTAATATCTAATTCTTAAATTCGGAAGTCCTTTTTAAGTATCCTTCAATTTTATGCCACTGCCACCCGATTCATGCGCTCTGTTATTTTAGGTGGGAAGTATCTTATGCGCGCGGGCTGTCAGCGTCTCCTACCGCGTTCGCTACCGCGTTCGTCGTCGTCTTCCACAGCTGTCTGCGTTCCCACTCATCATTTGAGCGTAGAATTTCAATTCTCTTCTGTTGTCCTAATGGGGAGGCCACGTTTCGGGGTTATGCTTTAGCAGTATGAGCCCATTAGTGGTGCATCACTGCATGCTTCATACCTCCCCAGGTTCCACGTTTGTGGAGCGACATTTCGCTCAATGGGTCGTGGAACCCTTACGCATAACATTTCACGACTCAAACCGAGCCTACGAGTTAACTCGTGCTAACTGTAATGTGTTTCATATAAACTAGGGTGTGTTATTCTTGCAGTTTAAAAAGCGTAAGTTTCTCAAAACTTCCTTCCTCTTTTATTATTTCTGTTCTTTTTTTTTCTGGCTAAACAACAGTTTATGCTTCTGCAATGCACTAATTTTGCAGTGGTATGAAGAAATGTTCTACTGTAAGTATATTTTCTTGAAGAAGCTATTTGTTAACCTTATTAATTATGTGGCATTTTTTCCGATGCTGCTGCGTGGTGAATATATAGCGGTGCTATAATCATCGTAAGTTGACAGTTCATGTGCCAGTTCTCGAACAGCCTGCACATGCGTTACTTGGTGATGCAGTTCTATTTTGTCTAGAGATTAGTTATTCTGCCTGTCTGCGTATAAAAGAATAGTTGAAATAAATTATAACGTTTAAGGGCCTCACATCGCAATATGTATCATGAGAGCCACTTCGAATTTATTATGACCTCCATCCGACGCACACGTATATTTATGTGAACGAGCTTTCCTTCATTTTGCCTTTAAGGAAACGGCTATACTTTTAGTACCATTTATCGTACAGCTTCATAGCTTGCGGCTTCTGTTCCTAATTATCTCATTTATGCGCAATTATTTTTCAAGTTTAATTGATACACGATACGCCGAAACCGCCGCTCTCCCAGCAGCTACAGCGCGCGATGTTGCCTCATTCCTGCTTCGCCGATTCATCCTGCGTCCACCCCAGGAATTGCTAAGCGATCGCGGACGTGTCTTCCTGTCGGAAGTGGTTGAAGCCATTCTTAAAGAGTGCCACGTTATTCATCGCACAACTACGGCGTACCACCCCCAAACCAATGGCCTCACAGAACGCTTCAACCGCACGCTCGGCGACATGCTTTAAATGTACGTCGCCTCCGACCACACGAACTGGCACGCCATTCTGCCCTTCGTCACCTACGCGTATAACACCGTTGCTCAGAGCACCACTGGCTTTTCGCCCTTTTTCTTACTATACGGTCGGCACCCGTCGCATACCATCGACACAATGTTACCTTACTGGGCGGATGTATCCGAGGGCTCCCCTATTTCTGCCACAGCACGGCATGCTGAAGAATGCCGTGACATTGCACGTGCCTTTACTACCAACGACCAAGAGCGCCAGAAGAGCACTGGCGGCGACTCCACTTCCGCGGTCACCATGCTTCCTGTCGCGCTTGTGTGGCCCTCTGTCCCGTTCACCGCCCCTGGCCTCTCATCGAAACTACTCCCGAAATATGAAGGCCCTTACCACGTCGTCGAACGTGCGTCTCCCGTGAATTTTGTTATCGAACCAGTTCAACGTGTTCGGACCAGCACCGTCGTGGACGAGACATTGTCCACGTCGACCGCCTCAAACCATACTGCGATCCTGTCATCTTGATGAGTTGTTAGGTCGCCGGACGGCTCCCTTATCACTCCCGAGGTAATGGTAGCGAAGAGAGACGCTAGTGGGTCCAGCTCTAGTCTGCCTAGACGCTAGTGGGTCCAGCGCATTGGCTCGCAACGGCGCTCATGCTTGAAAGCCTTGTCTCGTTTGGCTGTCAACGCTGCGCTGCTCCGATCTCCAATAAACCCTTTACAATACAAACACTATACAAGTGTTTTATAATGTGTTCGTTTATAGCTTATGAAAATCCCCAATGGATAGGAAGTTTCATGATACGGACTTTCGTCTGATACATTGAATTATGCAGAATGTACTTTAGTACATATATTTAGGAAAACGAAATTACAAAGCAAACCACAACGGTTTATCGTGAAACAAACCATTGCAATTGCAAATAAATTCACACTGGTCGGGAGATCGAAGCACGCTCCCATCTCAAGAATCCAGCATTGTTTTTAATTAGAGCGCGGTGGAACTAAATGACAAATGATATCTTTCCCTTACATGAAACTTTCGTCACCATGCGGATTTCAACCAAATATTTAATTTAAATCGCAGTTTCCTCGTGCTTTCGGTCTTTAAATAATTGGTCCTTGCTCTGCAATCTACTATGGTTCTGGTTAGCTCCATGGTATATCTACCGATAACAGCAGAAAAGTGTCAGTCCTGTTTGGGCCCCTAAATGAACAAAGCTTTTTTATTGAACGGCAAAACTTTAGTTTCAAGAAACCGATTGTTTCATTTGTGGCCTCGTGCTACAGCCGGATGAATGTCAAATTTCTTTCGTACTACGGCTAACGTATAAGCACTTATGTGTTGGGGCTTTCGCAGAGGATGTTCAATCACTCACTAATACAATAAGAGGTCTGCGAATTCCTTTATATATTTTGAATGACGTAGTTCAACCACGGGGTTCCAAGGAAAAACCTGTAGTCTAAAGAAGGTAATTGACTCGCGCAGTGAACTAGCCGGCTCTGCAAAGAGAGCTACTGGAGGGCTAATCGCTATATGTTTTCAATCAGCTAAAACTACTGTTAGTTTATATGTTTGACATATCACTCAATGTGCGAACAAGCTGCTGGGTACAGCGAAGCTCGTGGAATTTTTATCGCTTGTGACGTGCGTATGCCGATCGAAATGAGCTCCCACAATCGAACGGAACACTAAGAGCTGGTATGAAGTGCCATCCGTCCCTGTGAAGCGCGGAGCGTCAGCATTAACTTCTGTTTCTCGTGGTACGATTCAAGTGTCAAGATGAACAAGTATGCTAGTGATGGTTCTCTCAAAACAATTGATAACTCAATGTGGCAGGGGACGTTAGTGTGCGTATATTGCTGCGTATCTTCAATAATTAAAAGTCGCATTGGCACGGCAGGCTTTTGCTTACTGTCTCGATCGGCAGCTGCCATCGATGCCGTACGTCATTGAACGACGCGCAGTTGGAAATTCCTTTGCTCGCACACTGTCGCGCTTTTACAACCAGTGTTTTCGTTATACGAAAAAGCATCGTGCAAACCCACTTTTTTGTACTTCCTAACGACTATACGAAGTTTTTCGAGCGTATATACGTTCAAGGAAGTCGTATGCGGTCAGAGGATGCGTGCCGCTCGCAAGTTCGTTCGCTCACACTCCTGTCCCATGCAAACCAAAACGTCGAATGAAGGAATTCCAGCATGTAAGGTGTCCTACGAAGGAAGGCACACGCAATTGGACTATGCGCATCAGTAGTGTGAACAAACTGACAAGGCGGGCCAGCACGGGGTGCAGCAGTCGCCAGGGCAGCAAATAGATGCGGCCGCTACAGCTATACTCCTTTCTGCATTTACTATTGCACTAGTATATGCATTTGAGTAAATTAGTTATCTATAGGCACCGTTTACAAGATCAGTATACTCTCTTGTAGATAATAAACATTTCTCAAAGATCTACGGCTATGCGGCCTGCATCGGCCATGTCCACGCTCACACTTCCCTCTCTTTTCGTCGTTCCAAGCTCGTGCTCGTGCGTGCCTAGTTTCTTTCCATTATTCAGGGGCGACTGCACCGTCGTGCATTGTCGGTAACACAAGCTGCCTTTCTTCATTATGAATTTCCCTTCCCTCGTCGTAAAGGGGAGGCCGTTTAAAGTACGCACTCTCAAGAAGCAGCGCTTCTACGAAGTGCGACGGCGAGAACAGGTGCTGGAATGCAATCGGCGGCTGCTGCAGCGGCAAATACCGATGAAGATTGTTCTCGAGAGGCCAGCTGCAAGCGGTTCCCCATGCAAGACGACGCAAGTCGTGTGCTCTGCGTCGTGTGCTAAACAGCCTCGCTGGTCAACCATCCTCACGGAGTGGAATCGCTCATGATTTTTGATTGTTTAGCGCAAAAACATTAGACAAGACGACCATTGTGTGGTATGATGATTTATTAGACAATGATGTCTCACACAATCGAGGCAGTCCACAAACGGTGATGGCGCGCACAGCGACAGACGCAAGAGCACTACTTCTTCTTCACTACAATGGCCGCCGGGAGAAAGATGAGCCATGCTGGCGACCTACGGCGCAGGTAGGATCAGGGGGTCATAGTATGGCTTAAGTCGGCTCACATGAACCGTGTCACGTCCGCGAAGTCTAAGGTCGTGTGATGGCGTCACAGGCTCGAAAACTTAGTTGACAGCCGAGGTACGGTCAATGACGGGGTAGGGGCCATCATAGCGTTCAAGAAGTTTGGTTGAAAGGCCAGGGCTGGGAGGTGGGACCCACAAACAAACAAGGGAACCAGTCGGAAAATGTAGTGTAGGCACGTTACTGTCATGCCGCACCTTTTGGCGACCTTGGGCGGCGGTCGTAAGGGTACGGGCGAGCTGCCTACACTCCTCTGCGTATTTGGCGGCTTCAGACACTAGCGTGCATTCAGAAGCGTCGGGTCGGTATGGGAGCAGTGTGTCCATTGTATACACGAGGGCTCGCGGCCATATAGCAGAAAGAATGGCGAAAAGCCAGTGGTAGCTTGTGTGGCCGTATTATAGGCATACGTTACGAACGGCAAAACAGTGTCCCAGTTACCGTAGTCCGAGGCAACGTACATTGTCAACATGTCACCGAGTGTGCGGTTGAACCTCTCTGTCAAGCCGTTCGTTTGCGGGTGGTAGGCGGTAGACTTGTGGTGAACGATGCTGCATGCAGCGAGAAGGGCTTGGATTGCTTTGGACAGGAACACACGCCCCCAGTCGCTGAGCCATACGCGTGGTGCTCCATATCGAAGAACGAAGTTCGGCAAGATGAAGAAGGCAACGTCACGCTCAGAAGCCGCCAATAGTGCGGCAGTCTCGTCGTAGCGCGTCAAGTGGTCGACACCTACAATTGTCCATCGGTTACCCGACGAACTGCGGGGAAGTGGTCCGAATAGGGTTATGCCGACGCGATCAAATGGCCGGGCCGGTTAGTGGAGCGGCTGTAACTGGGCTGGAGGGCGCTCTGGAATATTGCGTCTTTGGCACGCTCTGCAAGCGCTTACGTACTGGTGCACGAAGTGATACATGCCGTGCCAGTAGAAACGCTGCCTCAGCCGAGTGTACGTTTTCAGAACGCCGGCGTGACCATTATGAGGAGCGGCATGGAAATAAGCACCTATGTCAGCACACATCTGTCGTGGTATCACAAGCAGCCATTTGCGTCCATCAGGCAAATAATTTCTGGAGTTAAAGACGTTGTCGCGGACACCAAAGTGAGCTACTTCATGATGAAGTGTTCGAGAAGAGGGTGTGACGGATGGATCATTGAGGAAATTCAGCATAGTTGAAAGCAGGGGATCTTTACGCTGCTCGGCCGGCATATCAGCGACGTTGATGTAGACATGGATTCGAAGGGCGTTGACACTGAAGCCACATCGGAAAGTATCGGTGATCGGGAAAGCGCATCAGCGTCAGAGTGCTTGCTTTCTGCCCGATCGGTAGACAACGCGGATCTCATATTCTTGTAAGCGAAGTGCCCAGTGGCCGAGCCGACCTGACGGATCTTTCAACGAGGACAGCCAGCAAAGGGCGTGGTGGTCGGTAACAATGTCAAAGGGTGTCCATACAGATATGGGCGAAATTTGACGAGAGCCCAAATAATGGTCAAGCACTCTTTCTCTGTGACACAGTAGTTGGCTTCTGGATTTTTTAAAGTCCGGCTCGCATATGCGACGTCGTACTCGTCGTAGCCGTCTTTCCTTTGCGCTAGGACTGCACCAAGTCCGATGCCACTGGCGTCTGTGTGTAGCTCTGTGGGCGCTCTGGGATCGTAGTGTTGAAGAATCGGCGGAGAAGTAAGTAGACGACATAGTTGCTTGAAGGCTTCGTCACACGATGTTGACCACGCGGAGATGCCGCTCTAGTGGGAAGCAAATTGGCCAGTGGTGCGATGATAGTGGCGACATAGCGCAAATATGATATGGCCATTTATACGACAATTATGTCTCATGCAATCGAGGCAGTCCAATAATGCTGATGGCGCGCACAGCGACAGATGCAAGAACACTTCTTCCTCTTCTTCACTGACTGCACTTGGAACATACACACACAAGCGCTTGCATGTCATTTCTATTGTCCGTATTGTCAAAGGTTTCTTCAACAAGCACTAGAAAAGACCGTAACCAAGCCGCCGTGAGCCTGCCTTATTCTCTGGCAGAGACAGCGCCGACATCTATGCATGGCTTGAAACATAGGACAAAGTCTGAACAAACAGTCGGTGCAATCAGAGAGCCATGCAGAAGAATGTCGTTGTCAACTTGAGTGAGACAACACGGCTTTTTCTTGAGGCTCACGAGGCATATCTATGCAGTATGGATGTATTCAAGCAGAGTCATGTCAACTTCTGGAAATCAGTTTATCGCGAGTGCGCCACTTCGAAAGACCTCTCCTGTCAGGCACAAACTCCTAAAAAATTATTTGCCGTATACACGTGTGACGTTCTAGGTCGTCTTTGCTGCATTGATACCAACGTAACCGAAGCAGAGAATGTAGGCCCCAACTTCAACTGCACTGCTGATGTTGCTTTACGTTGCTAGTCGTGGAAATCATCAACCGTAGACGATATTCTCAAGGGGTTCCTGCGTTTCGAAAAACGTGAAGAGCCGCCACATGACCCAACAGTTCGTGCGCCTTCCAAACACTACCGGTACGTCGTCCTGCGAGGGCATTCAGCCTCGAAAATTATCTACCATTTCTTTAGATCAGGTCGTTGTGCGGGCTAACGTAGAATTCTAGCCGGCATATTCTCCTCCTTCCGTCAGTGAGGGGCTCCCACATCTCGAATGCCATCTATGCTTCGCCATTTGTGTTGTACCGTATATTGCAGAATGTAGGAGGACAGGCCATTCTGATTTCACTGCCAGAGTGTGAGGCATATTTTCCACTACTGCCTATATTACCAACCGCCATCTCCTATATCCTTTTGTTACTATCGCATCACAATAAGTGGATGACGCATTTTGTGCTCATAATGGCGCACCCTGCCATGACGATCGAGCCCTTCCGCTTCTCCGCGAATCGTCGTTGCGGTCAACACTTTACCATCGCTATTCATCGCCACCGCCCTCTATATGCTCTTGCGTGAAAAAGCAGAAATAAAGCTCTCGAAGATTATCCTTTATTAGAATCTGGATCTGCAATACTGCTCCTGAAAATACTGGCGTATCAATGTGAGTTAAGGCCAGTCTTAGGAGCGTCCCAACCATTTCGTATTTGGAGCACACAAAATCTGAAGTGCGCAAAAGTTTTTGTAGAAAGGAATGAACGCTTGTTTTGAAAGATGCCGTGCGGATTTAGAGAAAAATAAATTGTACTTAAATAGAGTTTAAGAAGACCATTTTTGCGCCTAGCAGATTTCATAAAGGACTTGTTACTCAAACATCTATATATTGTGTAGCGCCAATGTATTTCTTGCAAGCTACCAGCATTGAAATAACTTACCCAAGAACATTTAAGTTTGTGGTATCAACAGTATTTTTGAAAAACTGCCGAACCTTTTTTTTTCTGAGTAAGCGTATGTCACTATCCCCAAATTCAGCGATTTGACGGGCCATTTGCGCAAGTGCGACCAAGGTGTAAAATTAACTGTCCTATCCTCAAAGGGTGACTCGCCAGCTAAAAGAAGTATGCAGCTACACTACCTATTTATTTCATATTAAAATATTTATTATTCATTCCTAATCATTATTCACAATTAATTATTAATTAAATATTCAATAAATATTCAGTAATCATTACCTCGTCACCCGGTAAGGCAGAACAGCTAGCCCTAGCGTTAGCGCAGTTAGATCCAAGCAAAACAGAAGTCTACACAGACTCGAGATCGGCAGCAAGAGCATTCGCATCTGGGGCCGTCTGTTAGGATGTCGCCAAGATACTCGACGGAAAAGTACTTGTTCATCACACCATCACCTGGTTCCCGGCCCATGTAGGGTCGGAAGTAGGGGGGCTTGTCAACGCCAACGAATTGGACCATGCTCAGGCGCGAGGTCTTGCTTGCCGCGCCGGGCTATCTGGGGCCCGTGCACCGGGCGAGGCCCGCGACGGGTCTGGTCCGATCGTGGCGGAGACGGAACCCCCCCCGCTTTAGGGACATACTGTCCACCTTTAACGAAGTCACAAAGCATTATCAACTTGGTCGCAGGGCATTTCCGTTGCCCCACCGAAATCTATAACGGCCTCAATCGGTTACGCTTAGGTTATTACAAACGCACTCGTATCCCAGCCTCTCGATCTATAGTCGTTTCACGGAGGTCTCTCCTTCGTGTCCCGACTGCGGCGGATACAGCGATTTTAACCATATGCTCTGGGAGTGCCCCTCTTTACAGGACCACACGGATCAAGGGATACCGCAAGACACATTTTATTTACTGATAAAGAGTCATGACTGATTCGATCAACTCAAGGCAGTCCAGAAGGCCCACGATGCGGCGGTGAGGCTTGGCCTTCCCCTCCCGACGTGGGAGCGGCCCGCGGTCCTCCCTCCATGAAAACGAGAGGTGACTACTGCAGGACGTGAATAAAGTTTACTACCTACATACCTACCTAAAATATTGAAAAAGCCACTATTACCACAGCGGTGATATTTGACTCATCATCGGTTTTCTTAAAAAAGCGGCGATCGATTTTCATTAAACTTTTACACAACGCCAACTCTGGTCTGATAAATATATTACTGCAAGAATGAGCGGCATTTCTTAATCTTAGGAATAACAATTGAGCCTAATTTTAGTGTACTGTAAGGCCATTGCTATAACCTGTGTATTTAAAATCTTAAAAGTGCATTGGCATCATTTATTTATTTTTGGCATCATTTTATTTTATCTATCGCTTGCGAACACGTAGTTTTGTGGTAGTAAAACATGACAGCCAATGTGTCTTTTCTGAATCTGCTGAGCCAGGAGTTGCGTTCAACTTAAGTTTCCGCTGTCCCTATTTCCGTAATTGTTCTGCGTTAAGTCGAGGAATCAAGCACGCGAGAGCGTGCTCAGCGAGCTTTTTAACGCTCGTTTGTAAAAAAAAACTGCTTCGGCCCCTACTCTCGAATCAAGTGTGCTATCTGAAATGCTTCGCGTGAATGTGACCGATGCACCAGCCTTGCGGGGAAGCACTAAAACGCCACAGAGTTGCTGGAGTCATCTGGGTGTGGCAGGACTGTCGCTATAGCAATCCCGATTATTGGTATTTTCACTAAACTTTTTTTCTATAAGGCAAAAAAGCATTTCGCACCATGCAACCAAGACTGCACCATACGTCTTTTTTGTACACAGAAGAAAGGTTCACTGAGAAAAAAAGTGCGAAAAGCTCGTTATCGAGCAGCAAAATTAGGCAACCTGAAATAGAGAATACAGTTTTCTACAACAAGGCGGCTTGGTGTACACCTATATAACCTCTATTACGGAACTATAGCGAATTGAATTGATTCAGGCGTAGCTACGCACGAACAAGAAGGATGACCTACCCGTTTCCGTCGTTAATGACACAGGTATACAAATTTGTATCATGAGCTTACCACCGGGCACGGCCAAAGAAAATCCTCACCAACCCCGAGTACCATGCTGTCCGTGTCCGTGGCGGTGTAACTGCGGCCACGCTCTGGATGTGGGCTTCACTTGGGAGCGTTGGTGGCCTCCACACAACCGTTTTCATCCATTTTTTTCAAAAGATGAAGCGCCAACAGAGACAGCATATTAGGAAGGAACAAAGACAGGACAGGCGCTTCATCTTTTGAAAGATATGCACCAACTAGCCCCACAACGTGTTTTACTGTTTTCATCCATGTTGTTGGCCGCAGTCCTCAAGATATGATAACCGGACACGAGTTTCTTCTCTGAACGTTCAACTACAGTTGACTGATTGACCGATGTGGAACATGACTTGCCCGCTTCACTCAACCTTCAAGAGACAGTCGAGCCCCATTTTATTTTGCGCTGGGTTTGTTCGTATCCAACACCAAACATTGTCCGAAGCATCGCCGTACCCAGCCCCATGTATCGAATGTCGACTATGTTGACAGTGCCAGTCCCCGTGTCCTCTGTCACCCAAAGTTTCCTTTGACCATTTCATTGTGTTTATTGCGGCAAATGAGACTTGCCTTCTTTTCTAGAATTTCGGACTATGTCTTCAACTTTTCCCGAAAGGCCAAGCTGTCGCGACACTCTACTCATCACAGGCGTGCCCTGTTTCGTCGTTGTCGCCTACTCCACTTGCTGTCAGCGCTTCAGTCCCAAACGATGCCGACGAAGCCACTCCTTCGTGGGTAGACAATGTCTTCACCAAGATTATTGCGCCGCATTATCTGCCATCACAAGTGGACAGAGAGAGATATAATTTATTTGAAAGATGGCAGAGAGGTCGGCCTGAGCTAGCGCGCAATGATCAAACGTAACCTTCAAACATGGCGTATACACGGGCTATCCACCTCTAATTCACGGGTGGGCTTACTTATTGTTACAACCAGAGCGCCAAGTTATTCAACAAGAAGTTGAGAACACGCTTACACACGTTAATATTTAGACGTCAACGAGTCCGTGGACGTCACCTATTAGGTAAATTGAATCAAAATTTGAAAACTGCTCAAGGCAAGTTTTTCTACAGGTTAAGAGCAATTGTATGAAATGCTTGAAAAGCTTCCCTGCTTGATGACAGAAAAAAAGCGCTCGTGAAATAGCATTTCCACAATGTAACTGAAAATTGCTCCCTATGCCATTGAAAAGGTCATAAATAGAGGCAGTCGATTTCAGCGAACCCTTCGTCTATGAACTCAGCTCCTGCATAGCAGCTTTCCCTCACTGCAAAGACCACCACCTTATTTTCATTTGCCTTCCTTGTCATAAAATAACTGCATTCACCCACTTCGAGGAACCAGACAAGAGGCGGTTATAGGCGATCTGGGTAGGGATAAACGAGCGGTCATTTAAAGTTAATGTAGAAATTGCAAAAAAATTATATTATAATAAATACGAGGTAATTTAAGTTCTGTGTTAGTACAGAAGGGACAGTGCACATGGATTATATACATAATTTTTGACTTTAACTGCTGTGTGACTTACGACCCTGCTTTTTTCTATGAGATCATAATTATAATGGTGGTTGTGGAATTCGAACTACGTTACATGCACAGACTTTAGCACTCTCAAATATTCCCCTAACGAAGTACTCTAAAGACATGATAACATGCACAGCTTTATGTAACCTTTTATTCGCCTGTGCGTGGATAAAGGGCTATGCTAATCCTGATTTTTTTGTTCAACGTTGTTCAACATTTTAGTATTTCAATATAATCGACGCGATAATCTTGGTGCATCCTGTTTATTTTGTTCCTTTTGAGTGCTATAAATATAAGGTCTCTTTGGGTCAGTGAAACAATCTTGACAACCAGTGTAAAACACCAAGTTTTCTTTCAGGCCATTCAGCAGAACAATGTGCAAGCGCCTACCAAGCCGACGTGAATGCCGCGTGGCACTGGGCAGAGGGAATAGGGCTAAAATGCAACCATCGGGCTAACTTTGGTCGCTGGGTATGTGCCACTCTGCAATGATCCTTTCTGTCGCCAAGACGGCTTTCTGTGTATGGGCCACTTTGAATTGACAAAAATCATAAATGTTGTCGAGTACAAGGCGGTATCAAAAGCGCGCTATACACAGGTTGATCATTTTTAGGATTTGAGGAATTTTTAAAAATGGCCTTTTGAAGGCAACATAACTCAATTCTTGCACTGATTGTTTGCATAGGTGGACATTATCTGCACAAAATAAGAAACACATATTCAACTAATTGCCATACATTCACTAATTATCCTGTAAAATAATTTTCTCATGCCATATATTGCAATTAAGAATTGTAGCCGGTGAGATTGCAAGGCGTATCCACTGAGAATTAATTTCCAGACTAACGCCACTAATATATGCGCCAAAAAGCTAGCGGTGAAAATGCAACGTTCCTCTTACATTTTTAACAAAATGCTCTTCTGTGCATTCAAGCACAAATTTACTGGAACGCCCATGTGTTTCGTTCCACACTTTTGGAACAAATATCTCGAAACAGGTGTAATCCTGGCGATTCATTTCGAATGGATACGCCTAGCAAGCTCGCTAGCTTCAATTCAAAAATTGCAAAATTTGACGTAAAGAAATTAGGTATGAAGGTTATTAGTGAATGTTTGTTAATTAGTTAAATATGTATTTCGATTTCTCGTGCTATATAATAATGTCCGCCTCAAGAAATAGTCGAGCTCAAGGACAAGAATTGTGCGATCTGTCAGTGGCTATTTTTAAAAATGTTTAAAGACTAGTAAATGATCGCCGTGTATACTCAGACTAGGTTGTCTGAATATACAGGGTGTCCCAACAATCATGCACCAAGAATTCAAAATATACAAGCGCCGCGTAGCTGGACATAACCAAGGTAATGCTGTTTGTCGTCGTTTAGAGATACTCATATTGTGTATCCATTCCGGCTTCTTACATAATTGGTCCTGATAATGAATCGTGTTCCAATTATTGCTATTCGATAAAAAGATCCAATGAGAAAATTGTAGCGCAGCATGAAAAACTCCCGATACAGCTTTCTGCTGTTCAATATGTTCTACATATATGCATTTTCTCAAGCTTGAAATTTCGAACACTGTAGACACATAGCGGCCAATAACGGTCAAGCAGGCCGTGTTATAAATGATCACACTCTTGAAATACGAATACTAAATCCAAGATTCACCTTTTTAGCATCACACGCCTACCAGTCAGATTGAAAACTGACTCCGTTGTACCATCAGCATCTGATAGCACTGTGTTCAGTCATGAAGTCAATTGAGCAAGCTGCTGCGGAAGATCATTAAGACGCCGCCTGAAATCAAACAGCATATTCGCTTTTTCGTTTTCAACTACGTCGATCCAAGTTCTTCAGAATAAATATTGTGGTAAACTGGTTTATGTGTTAAATAAACATATCTTTTGACATTTGAGAGCAATCACAACTGTCGCACCACAAGCACACAATTGCAGCATTGAACAGTTCAATCAGCCTTTATGGCACTTTAGAGGGCAAATTTTATTTTAGAAATACATTCAAGTTTCACTCAGAAAAAAACAACAACTACGCATTGGTTTCTTTCTTTGCTTTCGTTCTTTAGTGGTGTATTCAGGACAATATGTAGAGTAGCAGGCCAGAGCAAACTAAAGCTCAAGCTGACCTCTCTGCCTTTCTGCAAATAAACATCCCTATATGTTGTCGTAGGGCCGGGGCAAGGCTACCTAGGCTTTCTGTTACCTCTGCAGTGAGCCGGAACGAATAATCACTCTTTAAAATTGCGTCGGCGGTTTCCTAATCACTGAAAACGATATTTGGAAATTTCAATGATGAAATTCCTGTGTGATACAAAAAGATTGTCTTACTAATATTTCCCCAGTTCGCATGATTGGTTTATTTTTCCTTACCTAAATTATCAGTTTAGAAAATTTGAAAAGTAAAATTCACCGTTGTAACATTCATACATTCTATGTCAACACCGACTAGAAGCAAAGCATACAACGCGGTAAAGAGATCAAAATTTCGACGCGTCTGAATGGCTCACTGCATATGCGGGCAAATTTTCTTGCGGATTTTCAAATGAAATCTGTCGGGCTTACTAAGCGGCTCAATTATAGCATGGGCCAATGGGAGTTGTATATGAAAAAAATATTTCTTTATAGAAAGGTGCCTCCCAGAGTAGTTTGGCGCGCCGTTTCATACACATGGCACATAACAACATGGTAGGAAATTGATAATACAAAGCACACAACCATGGAAACGGACATTGTACAAACATGAAAACACTGCCACTTGAAGCCGGGTACTGGGCGTGCCAACCAAACACGCTAACGACTACACCGCATCACCACGCTGGCACCGAGGAATGGCGTAGCAACTTCTAGATACATTTGTGTTTCCAAGGCTGTCGTTTTATGTCGATGGTGCCCCGTTGGCGATCGTGCGTGGTATACATATAGTTGGTGTAAGTGTTGCCGATGCTAAGGTTGTTGGTGATAGAGTAAAGATGTATTTAAATGAGTAGCAGTATACAAAACCGCTTTCAATAACAGTCATGTGGGGCGGAAAGGCTCAACGGGGTAAGATTACCGAGCACGGACGGGGGCTGCGCCAAAAGAAAACCTTCTTCGCCAGGCGAATGTAGTTCTTCAATGCTTGCCCTTTATTCGTTATGCTGCGGATTGTTCGCTACAATCGCTCTTTAACCGCCAACTTGGCTTAGTCTGAAGAACCTTCAGCCTCGTTCGCAATTTTCAGTGAGCCGCGAACAACATGCACAGAACAACTATAATAAACTGCACCTGCTTCAAGGTTGCACTGCCTCGAAGGTATAACGGAAATATGGCTCCACCATTATAAGGCATCGAATACAAGGGTGGGATTTCGCACGCACGTGTAGGTTTGTTGAACCGACAAATACTTCCATTCCCCTCCGGTAGCGGCAACAGGGAAAACCTGTCCGTAAGACAGACATATAGCTTTTGTGAGTACGAGAAAAATTCCCTTGAACCATACCTGTTATGACTCTCCGTTGTGGTTATTGATTCAGTGTTTATTTCGAAGTAGCAATCCGCATCGGTATCTCTCCCCGTGAGCCTACACATAAATGCATCGCAAATATCTCAAGCTTCATTGCTTTGCACACTCTAGCTTGTCTTCACCTCTTCACCAGCCCAGCGCATATGAGGTTGTGGTGGTAACTAGCTACCGTGGCCATAACTGCAGTGCCGTCGAGGTTAAATGAACGAAGGGAAAAAAGAAATCGAGTCGTGTTTAAAAATATTTATTGATGGGCTAAGCCTACAGAAATTGCTGTGGTGTACAAGGGGCGCAGTACGGGAGAGCTACGGAATAACTGTGGAAGTCTACAGTTATTTAGCGCGCATCGAAAGAATAACACAATCGTTTTCTAATTTCTTCGGAATGCGACAGGTGCGTCAAAAACGCTAGTCACCTTTTTGCCGTTAAACTCTCATTGGAACAACGAATCAGCTGTTTCTAAATGTCATATAATCAGGCGGGATTTTGCCGGCGTATCCAAACTTACAACGGCTCAATTCCTAGCCTTGCAAGCCGATATTATCGACGCAAAATAATATAACCGCAATTTCACCATAGACTCTCGCGCTACATTTGTATGATCAAAACCGGCACAATGAGAATTTTCTGCTACCTGGAATGCAAGTGATTCTTCGTGCGGAAGGCGAGCACATTCATGCGCAAACTACTTTAACATATGTCAGTATAAAAAAGGACTGTATAGACTGTATTAAAGTACACGCGCTGTACTAAGTGGCACAACACCATTGTGATATGTCTGACAAAGCAAGGTATGCCATGAAGTGGTTGCAAGCATGTGAGATGGGCTGCATGCTTGCATACATAATTATCTCGAAGCAGAGACAGAATGCTAATTTATGTATTGTGTACATTAGTTGAGTGTCTATCCTTCGTTATATCAATTGCACCCTATATACACAGTTATTAAAAATATAAGTATTTCTCCTGCCGCCTGAAGTATGCTTTAGCGAGTGCTCACTTTATTTGTGTACGGGATCTGAATCCATGCTGTAGATTCGTGCAGACATGTTTATGCAGACATAGACACAAAACATTGATTTTAAGCAGAATGATTTACTTACCAATACACTAAAGTGCCGAGAATAGTTTAACTACAGGTCTTTAACACAAAATGAGGACTTATATACCAAGCTTCGAGAGTAACAAGTAAAAGACAAACTGCAACAGGAAATACAAAACCGGATTGGCAGTGTTCGTGACTGCAGTTTTTAAAATGTGAAACAGGCATAACGCATGAACTTGCATCAACTTTTGTACGGTTGTTCCCGACAGAAGTTGGGCCTTTCTGTTCGCCGTCTCTCGTTCATTAAAAAAAACGTTTGTTTAGAAACAAGGTTATGGAAAATAGCAGATATCTTAATCAGGAACAGAACACAGATACGTTTTAAACTTACTCTACGGTCACATTTTCTATAGATTAGTTATCTAACGAGGAATCTATACAGCTAAGCGCTCGCAGCTTTATTGAAAAAATAGCAATCTATGACTAGCATTAAAAATAAAGAATGAAAGTTCTGCATGAAAATGTACGTATATAAATTGAAGAACCGCTCTGGGAGCCAAGCTAGTTAACATATATTTTGTCTTGCGGTGCACACTCCGTATACATGCCGCAGTGTTTGGGTGACCGCAGAGAGATTTCAGTTAAGTTTTTATGTACCCATCGATAATAGGAGAAAAAAGCCTTTTAAAATGTGTTTCATTTTGACATAATTGCTTCGTCATCACAAACACATGCGATATACTTCGTACATGTTAAGAATTATACGTCCTGATGTTTCCTGCAGCTGTAGGCGAGCGTCATACCTAGAAGGAAAAATAAATTCTGCACAGTCTTGGACAATTTTAAAACCTGTTTCACCTTGGCCCTATTAGGACTATGTTCTGTTCAATAGTTGTTTGATGCAACATATTATGGTGACCTTTCACGAAGCAGATCCTAATGTTAACTGTAAATGTCTGAGGCTAAGAGAAAACAATCCGATACCTATTATCTGACTGTCCTCATTGTGGTCTGCCTTGAAAACCAAACTCGACTGCACGTAATTGCACCTTATTGTGGGAGAGAACCATTGTCCAGACTGTGCTCAACACCTTTGCTTCGACCTGTTACTTGACATGCGGGCTGTTGCTTTAGTGCATGGCATCGCATTGATGTGCACACATTATTTTCCTTTTTTTTATTTCAAATCTTGGCTCTCTTGTTTCTTTCCATTCCCTTTATATCCTCTTTCCCCAGCACAGAGTAGGTCGCTTTTATTTACACTGTTTAACCAGCCGGTCTGCCTATCTTTCTTCCTCCTTCCTCCAAGAGCACGTGCCAGCATTATAAAACTAGGTGTGAATGATTTACTGCAGAAAGCACGGCATTCTATAACACACTTCACATGTGCATAACTCATAAGAGAACGTGAACGACATGCGAATGTGCTCCACCGTTGAAGTTGCAGTATTGAATTTGAGATTTCACTGGCATTATTATCACCAAAGTCCATCCCTACTTAATCTTAACACAATGAGCGCAGACGTAGTGTAAGCAAAGAAACCAAGCTGTGATAATATGTGAACACACTTATTACTCTACGCAAATAACTAAAGCGAGCAACATACGTTCAGTTGAGTTTTTCATATTATACACAACCATATTTCGCAAATACTTGGCCTCCTCGAAATCAACTGAATGTTGTGGGGCTTACGGTTGATTTCACAGTCATATTTCTTCACAGTTGCGGGTAATAACTATTCGGCCCACATTGTCATTTGACACTCCGGGCGCGAATGTACACGGCGCGAATAGTGTATATTCTGGAAGGTATGCAAACGCTTGCTATTACGCTGGAATCTTCGAAGAGTCATGAATAAATGGCCGAAACACTTTACTGCTGATTAGATGTTTTGATTTTCTGTTCTTTGTGTAACACAAGTGCACCAATACTAAGGCCTAGAGCTGTTCTTGAGCACTTTCAGAAATAAATGAAATTAAATATGTCGACGACCATCGCATGCGCTCCTCTCTATCCTTCCGTCTGAATGTAGCTTGTTTTTGTGGTTGCAGGCTTGTCCCATAAAGAGCTGGTGTTAAGACCTATCGTTGTGCTATAGTTTATTGTTTCACCATTGCAACAACGTGACAGTATGCCATATACCTGATGAACGTTCTCCAAGCTTTGCGTGGTAAACGTTAAAATTACAATTAGGATAAGCAGCACTTGCTAGTTTTTGCTGCATTTATAATCTTTAGGCATGGTGGTTCTTTTGTCGTACCTGTATATTGCTGATGAAACATACTGATTCTTTCAGATGCCCACCGAGTTTGTACTTTCTGATAATATTACCGTCCCATGATTACGCCATTGCTTGACGAAAGTGAAAAACGCCTTTACAAATCAAATGTACGTGTGGTCCATTATAGCTAAGGAATGAATAGAATTCAGCATGTGACATATTTTTATTGAACCTTTAAATTGTTTCTCAATAGTTCAGTTCACATTACCATCAAATTCCACTACATTGTCTCTTTAAAAGGTTTTATTATTGTAATGACGACAGAACTTGTACATCGGTATGCGAGAACAATAACTACCACGGGGCACTGTCTTGCCTATCTGTCGATTTTTGTTCTTGTAGCGCACGTTCACTATAAATGACGTGGTGTTCCCAAACATTTATTCCGAAGTGACACTTACTTCGCTGGTGATCACATCCGCTACTGCGCCGATTGTAGTTAGTTGCTGCTGAAACATTGAGAACAATGCGTTTCTTGAAGGCGATCATTCGAGACATTCTTGATTGATGAAGTATTGTGCAGCTCGCAGTCGTGACTATATATTTCGGATGATGCGTTTCTGGTGCGTTATTCCGCTTTCAGAGCGATATCAAGATGCAGGTAGTGCTCTTACTAACCTTCGTCAGCGCCGCCCTTGCCACGTCTCCTCAAGAGACGGCCTCTGGCAGTAATGGAGCCAACCCGCTCTGGGCGAATGAGCAACTGCTTGGGAAATATCAAGATGCCTGGAAAGTAAGACACTTTTGACTACAAATAATGCAGATATATAGTTTACTCCTGATTGCAATATTTGAAAGCATATATATACTGAGAATCAGGATATGGCTGGAACAGGTAAATCGGTAGTATACGTCACGTAATATTCGTATAGGGTTTTATGCAGCTGCACAACTGATGCTGAACATCATATCTTGAACACAACAGACGTGCATAATAAACCATATTTTTTTACAGTTTCTAAAAGAACAATCAAAATGTGACCGTTACGTTATGCTCTGCATTGATTCGTTATGTATTTTTTAATTAATGTAATGTCCTAAATAGTCACATAGATATTCTAAATTTTTGCAACGCGAGTTGTTCATCCTATCATAGAAAGCAAATAAAAATTGACAATGTAGTAGTCACATCTTCCTTTTGCTAACATTTTAAAGCGAAGCTTTCTCCGCATATCATCTCATGGATTTGCAAGGGTCGGCCGGTCAGCCATTCGGTCAGCCAGTCGCTAGTCATGTTCTCGACATTTATATTCCCCTACTAAAAAAAAGCAAAAAATGTAAAACAAACTGCGCCATAACGCACGCTTTCAGTTATCGCACCAACGCCCACTAGCTCTTTCTCATGAACACCGCGTGCTGGCGATGATTATGCTTGCCATACCACGGAACATGCACACATCGAGGGATGTCCGTGGGTTGTTTATGATGCATGATTTCCATTGTATGGCAAATATTCTCATCAAAGGATTGGCAAAGAAGCAGGCGTTATACATGGCGCTCACGCCAATTACTGTGTTAGGATGATAATCCTGTTTGGATTATAATTATGATTTCCATGCTACACCAGATATTCAAAGCGTAGGATCAGGCAACAATTGGCGGGTACATTTCGAATAGATAAGAAGAAACCAAACAATGCAACGCAATAGTAGAGATGTCACCTTGCGCAGCATACTCGCGTGTGCCAGTTTACACCAAGGACCCATGAATCCCAGGACCAAATTTGAAGCGCTTTCCTAACCACTTCAGGAAGGCTTCGCGTTAATAAATCAAACATGTGCGTTTGATCTGCATACAAGTTTTCTGATTACAAATTCCCATCAAGGGAAAGCGTGCTGATTATCTAAACATACACACATTTTGTGCGTAGCTTCACAAATGAAAATATGAGAGAGCGAGCGGATATGAAATACAGGTTCGAATTTGATATTGGTACCTTTTTATACCCTTCACAACCGACGTACCACTACGGACGCTGCTAAAGAGTGTCACTCTCTTGGGCAAATGAAAAAAGTCACAGGCCTCCACGGCACACGCAGCAAAGTCAAAGCGTAAGCTGGTGGAGCGGCTCAAGAGTAGCTCCAATTTGGGCACCACGCACAACAGGGTCTTCGCGGCAGTCTGTTCGCCTCGTTTTGACGAGAACGATCTGAACTGTCCGCCGGGCGTCGACAGTGAGCTTAGGCTTGTAATGTTCTCTGCAAAGCAGTCTGGTGAGCCCAGTCAACTGCAACGTGCACGTCGGGCACGCCGCGTTTGCAGGCGCCTTAACTAGAAGGCGCCACAATACTAGCGGATGCTCGGCAGCTGGAGATCGCGTTGATTGCGCGCCTCGTCTGAATCGGATATCGTCGTCTGCGCCTGCGCGCGTGACGTTTGCAGGCACCTTACCTAGATGGCGTCACCATACTGGCGGAGGTTCGATTCATCTACCCCTGCGCGCTTGCTTTATAGGGCATTTCCTCTGGCCAATAGCAAGCGCCTGCGTGGCTCAGTGGTACAGTATCTGGCTCCCACGCAGCGGGCGTGGGCTCGATCCCGTCGGGAAACGCGTACTTGTTTCGCATTTCCAGCGATAGCGGCTACGGCGGCTAAACGCCGGTTGGCGCCGAAGGCATCATCACGAACCGAACCTGCTATTGGAACGAGCCCATAACAGTTTACGCTGTAAAAAATCACCCTCCTTTACACTCCGTGAAGATGGTCGAACGGCGAAGCTGCGTTGGTTGCACAGAGTGTTACGAGTGTGACATGTGCATGCGTTGCTGTGATGCAATTGCACAAACACGGCATTTCTGCAATTGTGATGCAACTGCGTAAACACAGACCTAGTACAGGAATTTATATTGAAGCGATGCGAGGCTACAAGAGGCAGCGACTACCGACGCTGCTCGACGAGTGTCCAGTTCTCTGGTCGAAACCTCCCGAGCCGCCGCCAGATTCGGGGACACCGCGCGCGTTCCGCGCGAATGCGGGGAAACGTGGACGGCGTCGGCAGCAGCTATATGCTTTGCGCGTTTTCGCGAAACGTCGCGCCTCACAGAAACACCTTCTCTTATCACCTCTCCTCCTCGCGCCCAGCGTTTCCTCTCATTGGTGGCCTCCTCCCCCAGCGAGCGCCCTCTTATTGGTAATTTCTTCATTCCTCACGCCTCTCTTCCTCTATTTATCCCGTGAGCCGTCCTCCCCCAGCGCTGCTCTCATCCTTCCCTGCTCACGTGACCTGCGTGACACCTAACAGAAGGTGAACGGTCGACTAAGAACAGGTTCGCTGTTAAAAGTCGCCAGGCAGCGTGATTGCGTTGGTGTGTTTTTTTACGAGAGAATGGACTGCGCGATTCTGACTCCATTGCATTTTTCGGACAAGCCTGCCGTCCAGGGCCACATTGGTCTCAAAAACATCAAGGGCTGACACTTTCCAGTTACAGTCTACATATTTCTGGGCAAGTAATGCAAAAAAAAGAAGAGGGGAGAAATGTTGAACGTTTTAGCATACGATATTTTTAACCGCGTCCCAGTGTAAGTGAATGTAACTGTGGCATGTAACTCGCATGTAATCGCATGTAACTGTGGCCCCTTATTGAAGGGGCCACTGGGGCGTAGACTTCCTACAACCGCCGCTGAGAGGCAGCATCGCGCTGGTGTACCAAGTGGTATGATGGGACGCGGTATCACTGCATGTTATAAACGAAAACGAACGAAGTGGCAAGGTAGTAAACATCAAAGATCGAAAACAAGCTGGAAGAAACTCGGGTGAATAGACGCCTCAAAGGTACCAAGATAGGCGATTTTACCGTCCCGTCGCGCCGCGCAATGACGGTTATGTCGCTGATGGGTTTAGGCTCATGAGCAATTTATACCCTTGTCACTGAGGCATCTTGGAGCGCTGTCGATTCCAATCGTGATCGGGTGATTCTACACGGATACTTTCGACAATCCGTTGGCACGTTAAGGAACCAGTAGATCTCGATCATAGGCTATCGTCTACGCCATATTCTTGCGTGAGCTCGGCCAACTCGATCCGAATTGTTGGGCCATGAAACAGCTACAATTCTCGCTCATGGCCGAAACAAATTATTAATAGCTGGCCTGATCACGATGGACAGTGCCCGTGTTGCAGCGCTATATTAAAGAACGACCGAGAGCGAAGGCGAATTAAATAGTTGCTGCCCTCCTCTCGAAAGACAAGTCTGGGAATCAAGATTCCGCATTGTATGGTGTCAGACTTGTGTTACAAATGGGGTACCTAATCAGAAGCCTGTGGAAATGTGCTCAACTGTTTGCAACTTGCTACTACAGAAATAATAGCGATCGAGCGCGCGCTGTTAAACAAACGCGTGCAAGCACAATGTGCGTCGCACGCGCAAATCAACCAACGCTCAATGCGTCACTTAAAGTACGTCGAAGAATAGCTGCCGCAGTATTCTCATTGCCACGCGTAAGCTGTCATGACTGAACTATAGAGCGAAGCAGCCATACTACCGCGAATAATGGCAATCATGCGGTAAAACGGCAACCTTCCCGGTAAATTTGATTCTGCGGAGCGAGGTGATCCATGCTTGCCTGCATGCCTTTCTTCTCATAGCATTTACGCGCGAAACTGTAGAACTTGACCCAGGTGTATTTGTCACTGTTGTGGCAGTTCGTAAAGTAAGAGTACCGGGCAACTTGGCTAGGCGACCGCAGAACAATCGCGAATCAATGGCGTTATTCAAGAGGAAACATGACGAGACTACAGAATTTGATTTTATGAATAGGAACATATACCATGTCTCATAGACTGGAAGTAAACTGACCATGTCTACATTAAAAAACAAGATTTGTATTTACTTACGGCAAAAATGTTAGTAGTGGCAGTAAAGTATGCAATATTCATTTCCAGAAACATTTACACCCCTGGCAAAAAGCCCTGTTCTGTCCACAGTTTGTAAAAGTTGAGCTCGGTCCGTGCGCAGCTACTTTCGCAACATAGCCAAGTCGGGAGACGGGCAAGTGCATAGCCAGAGGCAAAGCTCTCAAGAGGGCAGAGAGTGTGGCGAGGGGGGATGAGTGGAGACTAGGATCTGTGATAAAGGTGGAAGGGCGGAGTTTAGTGCGAGCGTTGCCAATGCACAGCCACGCCGAGCGCACGTGCTGTGACGTTAGTAATGACGTCAGCGCTCCCTAGTAAAAGGCGCGCTCTCACATCGGTGAGCCTCTTTCTCTCTCTGGACTTGCGCGACGTATCGCAATGGCGAAGCCGACCGCTTGAACTCCCGAAGAAGCCGCCCTTGATTGGTGCAGAGAGAGACAGGAAGAGAGAAATAAAAAATTACTCCATCTCCCGCTAAAGGGAACCATGTGTGGATGCGAAGCAGCGGGGAGTTGGTTAGCTTGAGCGGGAGATGTTTTCGCGGCAGCGGCCCGAGCGCTCATCGCGGCGCTACACAGGAGAGAGAATGAGGCGTGCACGCTTCGTCATTTTCATACCGCGGAACTACCATGGCGCCCCCAGCGGAGTATGCAGCTGTCGCACCACCTCTCGTGCGCGCCGCTCCGGATTCCTAGAGGAGAGAAAGGGGGGAGCGTAGGAGAGCAGAAAGAGGAGGAGGGACGCGCATGCACTGTGGGGGTGTGGCACGCGGGCGCCGCTTCGTACAGTAGAGGATTCCTAGAGGAGAGAAAGGGGGGCGTAGGAGAGGAGAGAGGGGGAGGGGACGCGCATGCGCTGTAGGCGTGTGGGACGCAGCCGCAGGGACGGACAACGCCCCCGCCATAAGCTACTTCGCATCTATAAAATCAATCAAAGTAAACTTTCTTAGCAAGGTGGGCTTCGGACCCGGATACCCACGGTCCGAAGACGAGCGTCATAACCACTAGGCTACACACCCACGCTCGCTGAACATGCATTTATGGGAACCACATCATTGCGATGTACCGCCGATATTAACACAACTTGCTATAGAAAGAGAAGATGAAAATGAAAGCGAAGAGAGAGAGAGACAAAGGAAGAGAGACACATGGAGAGCAAAATAAAGAGAGAGACGGGATTTGAACCCGAGTACTCACCGTTCGAAGGCGAGCGTCATACCCATTACGCTATACACCTGCGCTGGCATAGTTCCGCTGTTTCAGTCATGTTTCGCAAGCTGGAACTGGCCCAAAGTTTCTCGGTTAGCTTAACAATAGCATTTATTAAGGCTATTGCGCAATATTCGCAACATGACCTGAATATTGCGCAAATGCGCAAATATTCCGGCCAGCAAATATTTGTTCTATCAAATTTCACGTTATAAGGCAATAAAGCCGCTCTGGCGGACTCGGGCTTTATATGAGAGTAAGCTTATTGGAACAAAACATAATTTTTTATTTGTGTTGAGTTTTGTTTTTTCTGTCACGCTTTGCAGAGCATCGATCAGGGTGAATCGGTGACTTACGTCCTCGCAAAGACAACGTACGAAAATGACACAGGATCATGGGGAGCCCAGTTTAAGTGCCTGCAGGTGCAAGAAACCGAAAGAAATGATACAGAATATACTGTTAAATCGGTTTTCACGTTCAGAAACGCTTCTTCTATAACACAGTAGTAAGTACCGCTACATATCAATCAAGATATCGAAAGTTACTCGCTAGACGTTAAAATTGTATATTTACCTAACTACATTCGAATGTTCAACATCGTCCCGTAGTGTGCTTCTATTTCTTTAAACGGAACAAAAACTGGTAAATTCATGGTAAATCTGTTTCATACTAAATGAATATTGGCACATTGTCTAAGTACACTATGTATATGAAGCATTGTGACAAAATTTGGCTAGATAAATACCACTTCCTTTGTGATAACTATTACTATAATGCCTATTCTTGCTTCATTGGCATTTATACTTAAAATATGTTGACACATTATTGTTCATACTCCTCCCGAGTTGAGTATTTTAGTAATATTGTGGCAATTTCCAATGTAGCAGTGTAATAAGGAGTACAGCTACGTGCTAATGAATAATTATTCCCCTTTTATTCTCTTTGTTTGTCCTCTATATTGCCGTGCAGGAAAGGCAACTAGAAATCACGTCTTTTCATGTTCTCATTCTGCAACGTTAGAAATCCAGCCATTCTGATGAGCACTGGAACGAGATGACTACACATTATATGTAGGTGTCAAGTTCTGATGACAGCCAAGGCTTAGCTAACACTTGCTCCATTTGGGTGGACGTTGCAAGCAACGAACGTTTACGAAATATATCGAGAGGGAATTAAGACGTAAAAAATGTCCAATGTTATACTTGGTTTTTTATTCATACAAGGCAATTAGAAAAATATAATTTCATATTCAAATGGTACCATTGCTTAGCACAAGTGCGCATACTCATTGCTTTATACTTGGGCTAATTCACAAGAGTACCATTGCTGGAATGAATTATTAGGTGCGTCCATCTACGTGCGGTACAATAAATCCTGGAAAAAAGCCCTCTCATGCAGGCTTGTAGGAAAAAATGTCGCCAATGCGCATAACAGGCGAAACATCGATTGTCATAGCAACCTGTTGAAGAACACACAACGTGGCTCGTAGATTTATCGGCAGTCAAAATGCACTAAGCATTCGAAAATTAATTCAAAAAAGAGGCATGGTGTCACGTGGGTATGTACAAATATAAACAGATCTCACGCAATGGCCGCGCAGACTCGCTGTCAAACTCGCATCCACCTAATTCGCCGAAGCTTCCGTAGCAATGAACAAAATAAATTGCAATGTGGAAAAAAAATGAAATACTTATTGTGAAACCTTGTCAGGATATTTCGCTCAAATGGGGAACTCTCCATTTACCTTCCAATTTATATGCTTCCATGACTTCGCTTTTGTCGATGTACTTCACAATGCCATAACAGCAAATATTAAAATTTATTCATCATTTTCAGCATCATCAGTGATCTGAATTGCTTTATTTGGTTCTTTGCGGTGCAACATAGGCTAGGCTTTTATTGAAGTTGCCATTATAAGTATTTGTTCTTGTATTCACTAATTTAACAGTGATAGTATTTGCTTAGTTTTTCTAAAACTTTCTCATCACTTACCTTCTTTTTACCTTCAGTCACAAGGTGACAGAAACAGTAAAGGCCGTTTTTCAATATGGCTACAAAAGAACAAGGAATGCCATTGAGTACCAAGTGGGTAAGTCTCTTTAAACACATAGAACAACTAAGCTTAATATTTAAAACCTAATTAGGAACTATTTAAGGGAGAGCACGAGTATGCCTGTGAAGATATGACAGGCAAGGCAGCAGTATGCCAGCGAAGATATTTCTTCGGTGGCACCCTCGATTTTTTTCTTTTTTCCGGGAAAAGTTCTTGTTGAAAGTGGGGAGATCACTGAGCAAGCCTAAACATAGACAGGTAATACTTCTACAGTACTGCATAGCTGGATGCGGTAGGTTAGCAAGAGAAATGAACTTAGAATTCCACATCAGGGTAAGCAAATAAATGCTCTTTATGAAATCCTCGTTCATTGCACAATATTTTGCTAACATGCATTCATTTGTACACTGACAGGCGATGGAACTAACATGACCGACCCGCTCATTTTCACTGATGGAAAGTTATGTGATGTCTTCTATGTGCCTTATGCAAACCAAGGTAAGTACCTTTGCACACTTCGTTATTCTTGCATTTACGTGATATGCTAAATGTGCACATAATTTTCAAAGTTTGAAATAATAATTACCAGATAAGGTAAGTCGTACCACTGATTCAGAAGCGAAAACATTTAGCAATACGTGTAAGAGCCGCATGCCTAAATTTTGACATACATATTGAACTGGAAAAATATGACACAAGGTTTGTAAGCGCCAATCACGGAATATTTTGCGAAAGCACATTTTCTTGTCGCGCTTTTGGAATTTCTGTTTCCCCAGTCCCTTCTCTTTCTTCGGCGGCTTCGGTGAAACGTTTAAATACCATGAATTGCCCACTTTGCCGCTACAGTCGCAGTCGCTCGGCCGCATATTCTTCGTCGGTCGACGTCCGCTGCCTGTGTCGGTCAGCTCGATGTTGATCGCAGCGCTTCGCGCGACGAACCTCTTTTGCGGACATTTCCGATGATTCCGGTTCACTTTCCACATTTATTTCACACATATGCATGCGGGCGCAGAGGTGCACAACGCGGGGCGTAAGAGAGGAGTGGCGAAGCGGAGCTGGACGAGTGCACGTTTACACGGAGTGCCGTAGATTTGCATGACGTCACGCGCGAGCATTGTCCAAGCAGAATGTAGGCGGAGCCGGGCGCATCGCGGGCATCGAAGAATAGGCTTTGCGCAGGCCCTCAGCTGTAAGACGAAGCTTCATACAAAGAGAAGCGAAATCCAGGCTGGAGGGCTAGGAGTGGCACTGAAAATAAATCATTCATGAGCACTATGCTGCACGTCTCACGAGCACAGTTTGTCAGCCGCAACTGCAAAGCGATAAGACGGCGCGTTGCTAAAGCACTACACGGATGGTCAAGAGTCTCCTGTTCGGAAGCAATGGCAGTTGATACTCGTTTGGTAGCAACTTGTAGCGAAATTCCTTTTTGCAGCCCAACACTGTTTCAGCAGGCGCACCTTCCGGTCCCGCCGTCCTTTGTATCCGCTGCTGTATGTCAGAACCGCGCGCGTGAGAATTCCCTGCATCGTACAAACATTGTTGATACCATGCTACCAGATATGCGCACCGGTGTTAGCAAAGGTCTCTTCCCGTTGCGTGTAAAAGCCTCTCTTGTAATTTAATCGCGGCAAGTTACCTGCGGCGTGGCGTTCATACCCGCGGCAAGGTCCGCGTTACATTTTAGCGGCTCATTATCGGCGGGGCACAGTGGTGCATCTCCTCTTCAATTGTCTTAGCAGTCGTGACCACATGCTTTTCGCTTTGCACATGCTGTAAATGGCAGTTAAGTAAACACTCTCCGCTGCCGTGGCGCCTGAGACGGTCCCTGGCGCCGACGTTCAACGACTCAACTCAAGCAGTTCTTTCACAGCGCATCCCAACGTGTGACGTGGCGCCCGAGATCCACGTCGGAGGACGGCTTCCTCGCGTAACTCGTGCTTGCGATGTATCTGATTCCAGATAAGTTAGCTTCGCGGTTGCGTAAAAACTACTGCAAATCACGTATCAGACGAAGATAAAAAATTCGCTGCCATGATTGTCGCAAACGACGACACCGTGTTGAATTTCAAAGCAGGTACAAATTGATTTACGACATACTCGGGTAGGCTGGAATTCCCGAGAAGAAAAAATCTGGCTCCTACTCTATGTTATAGCGTATATACGCGATCATGTGTAGAGTATGTATGCTTATGCGTTAATTTCAAAACAGATCCCCTACTGGGGAATATGCTGCTCTATCAAATTTTCTTTGTCATACATTTTAGGCAACAGTGTTTTATTTTTGGATCCTGCGCTGACATTTCGGTTGCACGCTTATCTCAGCCTAAGAAGTTCTTCGCTAAGAGAAACAGCGTACGGACAGCGCAGCTTAGTGAATTCTGCGCCTTATATTTTCATGTAATGCATTATTTAGCTTATCCTATATTGTTCGGGAGAAGTCATCTTGAAGTCGCCTAACAATTACGCTGTACTATGACACAAATTCCTCTAACATATGATTGTGTCGCCAATTTTTTCAGGCTGTGAGCTCTGGGTCAAGAAGAGTCACTACAAACAGATACCAGACTGCTGCATGTTCGTGTTCAATGCTTTCTGTGCGCAAGGCAAAGAAACCTACGATAAATATACTGAGGACGAATGTCAATATATCAGCGACAGCGGATTTTAAAGGCACCCCCTCAATAGAACACTTTTTTTGTAGATTGTAGTATGAAGAACTTAATAATAAAAACAGTGTAGAGTGCAGCAAGTGTTGCTATTTTTGTTTCCGAAATAGCGCTCACAGTCGCTCAATGTCGAAACCAAAAGAAAAAGCTGGAAAACTGCAACTGCTGAAAGTCGCCGATGGACAGGTATCTCTTATCACGCTTTTTGTTTTCTGCCAAAAACCGGGCATTTGGACACTAAAAAGTTTTCAACGTAGTACAGTACACTCTAAGTTTTCGAACGTCGATTTAACGAACATTTCAGAATAATGAACTTTTAAAAAAGCTCCGGTGGTTTTCCTAAGCATTCTATGCAGAAATCTTTCAGTTAAATGGATTTCTGGATAGCGAATATTTCAGTTGAACGAACAACATCTAGCTGGTGAAAGACGGCTGTCACCAACTGGATCTTGACAGCAACACTTTGTTTGAAGACTATGCGCAGCGTGGCAGTAAGGTTGTTGCCCGTGCTGAAATATCACATCTGGTATTTGTTTACAGTGTTCGTCCAGAAGAAGAACAGTGCGATGATAAAGCTGCTATGGCAGAGGCAGATTCAAATCATGCAACTCTAGCCGAGGCTGTAGGATTTCTTGGAAAGTTGCGAGACTACTTCTCACAGCAACAAGCTGTGCTACAGGACGTGCACAAAAACATAGACTCTCTGGACAGCGTTGTTTATGTCTTGCGCTTTAAGAGGACCAGTTCAATCAAAAGTACTGATTATTTTTTTTCAAAATGAGATAGGCAGCAGCGTAACTGTTATGCTTCAAAAACCATAGCTCCATAAATTGCATTTCACACCTTTGACTCGATGTCAGCTGTGCCCTGTGCTGTTCCATATTCTAGTGAATTTAGTGAATTAGTGAACTTTTAGTTAAATGAATTATTTCCTTGATTCCCTTTGAAGTTCACTCAA